>NW_004444083.1:3192102-3231750 GCF_000243295.1 Trichechus manatus latirostris | reverse complement strand
AGCGCCACCCAGGGCGCCCGGCCCGCTGGAATCCCCGGCGCGGGCGGGGTGTTTGGGTGACTACCCGAAAGCAGGAGGGGAGTCTGGGAAAACGGGGGAGGGGGCGAGCTCGGGCCGACGCAGGAGTGAGGGTGGGGGGCTGCGGGGGGGCACTGCGGCTGCGGAGCCCCGAGTGGGAGGGCCCGGGAGGAGGGGGCGTGGGAGCTGGGCTGCATCTTGCCTAGCAGGTAAGATCGACCCCTGGGGCGGGGAGTTGGGGAGGTTTCCAGCCAAGGGTTTTTCTCCCAGGAAAGAGAAGCTGGATTTCAGTTTCTGGGTGATAGGCCGTGGTGAGGAGATGTGTATTTCTGCAAGGTTTTTGAGGGATGTCTGGGCCAGCCTTCCACCTTGGAATCCCCGAGTTGCCGCTGAGGAACAGCTGAACGCCCAAGGGCAGTGATTGGGGGCAGGAGGAGGGAGGGGGTGGAGAGTCATGGTCATTCCAAAACGAAAAAGGGATCCTTAGGAAGTGCCCCAAATCCTGACGCTGTGAGATTAGTTGCTGATCAACTAGGGGAAAATGTAAATATCACAGCTTCTCCCACTCCCCTCATCCAGGGGGTGATGTTCACACCCAGGCAGCCGCGGATTATCCAATGGCAAGGTAAGCACAGGCTTACTTGTGCTTACTTGCTAATCTGTAGTGAACAATTTCACATTTTTTCACCACATCAAAGATTCTGCTTCTAGGTATGGCTAGCATCTGTCTCTCTCCCAACCCCACAGCACCTTCCCACAGAATCAAAGCCTGTTTTCACATTTACAATCCGACAGGGGCCAATGACTCAGTAACAAGTACAGGCTTACTTGTGCTTACTTACTGATCTGTAGTGAACAATTTCACTTTGGTGTGGTGTGGTGGTGAAACCCAGTGAAACTGATCACTACAGATTAGTAAGTAAGCACAAGTAAACCCATGCTTACCTTGCTTATTGAAGAATCAGGCCCTACCCAGGGGTTAGGACTGGGGGCGGGGGAATGAGATGCCCCTAATCATGTTCCAGAGTCTTTGTGATTTAGAAAAAGATGTTAGGTATCTAGAGTGTTCGTAAAGCCAAAGCCCTACTGTAAAAAGATTGGTTGAAATGTTTGCCTTCCACCCAGCTTCCACACCCACTGAGGCACCTCATACATTTTTACCCTTCACCACAGGGCTAGTCGGGAGAAAACAAGGATGCTGCCAGTTCAGCTCTACAGAAAAAGGGGTACTTCGTGAGTGAACAGGTCAGCAACCCGGCTCTACCTGGAGAGCCTCTTGCACGATCACCTCGCTCCCAGGATGAGTCTCACAACAAGTCAACGCTCCCCAAAGGTTTTGTTTTGTGTTTTTAAGTTAAGCTGTCCTATAAACGCCCAGCTGGCGTTAAGAACCCTACAAAACTGACGTTTGTTATTCTGCTTACAGCTATCTTATTTTTTGCTGTCCCCGACCCCTTTAGGCTTCCCGCCCCCTTTCTACGCCAGAACCCTCCTCGGCCTCCCGCTCTCGGCACTGCGGGATGCTCGCCCCGGCAACGCTGCAGGCCCGGCGCTGGGCCTGCTCACTGGCCAGGACGCGCGGGTCCACCGGGGACAGCGCCTGGGCGTAATGCGGGGCGGGAGGGGAGGGAAGAGTTCTTGGGGAAGCTGATGATTGGTGATGCTGCCTGTCTTTCAAGCCTTGCATGGCAGGAGGGGAGATAGGGAGGGTGAGGGTACCAAGGTAGGTTGCAAAGCGTAGGAAAAAAAAAAAAAAAATTGGAAAGAACTGTATGCGACATTCAGCGGTGTGCAAAACGTGAAGGAAGGATTGGTCATCTGCAGAGGGGCTACTGCCCACCCCAGCCTGGGAATGTATTTCTCCTCTCACCTTCTTTTTCCTGCCACCATACCACCTCATCTAAATCTCTAATTTGCGCCCACACTGTTGAACTGAAAGCCCTCCCTTCTTTCCCTCTGACAGCTTGGTGATGTGGGCACACGTGCCCACTACAGCAAGGCTATAAATAGCTGATTTGGGGCATGGTAAGCAGGCGGCAATAACAACAAACGAGATTCTGAGGGTATGGAGTGCTTTACGAGGCGTAGGTGCAGGGGATGCGGAGCGTGGAAGCCTGAAGTCAGTAGGAAAGTGTTAACTGTGCGGGGACTTTACCCTTGGCAAGAAAAGAGGATGATAATAAAGGGTTGTTTACTAGTAACCTTGTAATCTAAACCCGTTGCCGTGGAGTCGAGTCGGACTCTAGTGACCCTACAGGACAGCAGAACTGCCCCCATAGGGTTTCCAAGGAGCCGCTGGTGGATGCTGGTGGATTCCAACTGCCGACGTTTTGGTTAGCAGCCGAGCTCATAACCACTGCGCCTCCAGACAAAATAGGACTTTTTACAGGATTGATCTTTGGGGGGGGGGGTGATTATTTCACATATTATAGGAAAACAATTCAAATAAATTTAATTTGCAAATATTTTAGAATCACCACAGAAAGGTTAGGATTTTGATCACATAAAACTAATTGCTATTACAAAAGGTTTTCAAAAATGTCTCTCAGTGATAAAGAATTCTGCTTTACAAAAAACTGTTTGTTCTGTAGACCTTCATCTAAAGTACAAAAAAAAAAGAATTATCTCTGTGAGATCAAACTGACAACAGCAACTCCACTTTGATGGGAAGCCTAGGGGACAGTGAGTTGAAGATAATGGTGATGGAATAATTTGGAAAAGGATAGTGAAAATAGCAGCACAACTGGAAGAATGTAATTGATGTCACTGAATCGTACATGTAGAAATTTTTGAAATGGTGTATCTTTGGCTATGTATATTTTCACCAAAAAAAAACAAAAGTCCTCCAAGGTCAAGAAGGGACAGTGTTGACATGTCATGGGGTTGTTAACCAATGTCATAAAACAATATGTGTACTATTTAATAAGAAACTATTTCTTCTGTAAACCTTCATCTAAAGTACAATAAAAAAATTTTTTAAAAAAAGAATTTTGCTTTAAAAACACAACTCAGTGGCTAAAATAGTCTATGTTGTTTTTAGGTACCTGCAAGGCAGTTCCAACTCTTAGCAACCCTATGTAAAAAAGAACGAACCACTGCCCAGTCCTGTGTCATCATTGCTATGCTTCAGTCCATCGCTGCAGCCAATGTGTCAGTCCATCTTGTTGAGGGTCTTCCTCTCTTTCACTGACCCTCTACTTTACCAAGCATGATGTCCTTCTCCAGGGACTGGTTGCTCCTGATAACACGTCCAAAGTACGTGAGGCTATGTCTCGCCATCCTGCCTTCTGAGAAGCATTCTGGCTATACTTCTTCCAGGACAGATTTGTTCGTTCTTTTGGCAGTCCATGGTACATTCAATATTCTTCGCCTATTGAAAATATTATATAGGAATCATGAAATAAACTAGATTGCTGTGACAATTCTGTTAGACTGATGTAACTAATGGGTTTCATATGGAAGATAATCGCTGATCATGGGATGTTATTGCCGTTTCTTCCTATTTGCCGATGTTTTACTACCAACATTAAAGGTGGTTAGTATTTCTTATAATTATACTACAGTAAGTTCAATTGTTCTGTACATTTTTTATTAGTGAGTTGAGATAACTCTGGAAATGCAAATCCACATTTGGTTCATACAATATACAGAATAGAAAGAGATGCTTTTGTGGAATCTAACTGAAGTAATGTTGAGCAGGTACAAGTATTATCCTGTCACCTCACACTAAATTAATATTGTGGTGTATTGTAATGAAATACACTGAAAAAAAAATCATTCCTAACTGGAAATTCACAGGAACCGAAAAGCAACCTACTGCCAAAATATATTGCTCAATGCTGCCATCTATAGGACAGTTACAGATGATTTGTGTAATAGACTAAAGTGTTTTTAAAACAGCTCTAACAATCTATCAAAACACTAAAGCAGACAATTTAAAAAAATTAGGAAAGTGACTTGTACACTTTTAAAGGGTGAATTTTATGATATGTAAATTACATCACGATTTTTTAAAAATCACACTAGAAAAAAAGGTATTTGGAAAAAGGAACAGAAAAAGCTGTGACTTATAAAAATAATGAGCCCTTTCTTGAGCAAATAAAACTTGCTTTACTTGTTGCCATCGAGTCGATTCTGACTCATAGCAACCCTATAGGACAAAGCAGAACTGCCTCATAGGGTTTCCAAGGCTGTAATCTTTACAGAGGAGCCCTGGTGGCACAGTGGTTAAAGTGCTCAGCTGCTAACCATAAGGTTGGTGGTTTGAACCCACCAGCCACTCTGTGGGAGAAAGATGGCTGTCTGCTTCCAAAAATATTTATAGCCTTGGAAACCCAATGAGGCAGTTCTGCTCTGTCCTAGAGGGTTGCCATGAGTCGGAGTGGACGTGACAGCAACGGGTTTGGTTTTCTGGTTAATCTTTACAGAAGCAGATTGCCACATCTTTCTCCTTCCGAGCGACTGGTGGGTTTGAACTCGGGACGTTTTGGTTAGCAGCCACGCACTTAACCGCTATACCACGAGGGCTCCTTACATTTGTTTTAGACTTGCAAAAAAACAAAACAAAACAAAATGCTGAGGCAAGTATGTTGATATCACCAATGCAGGTATGATTCAAGGAGTTAAAACCTCACGTGCAATGGATACACTAATATCTACAATTAGTTTTTAAATGGAAATATTGGCCTTCGTATGAAGCTATCAGGAAAACCACACAATACTTATAAACAATTACTTGCAATATCCCTGACAACAACAGTGTATCTCTAAAGTGATTTCTAGCTATACAGTTATTTTGGTTTCAGTTAGAATGTGAAACATTAAACATTTCTCTCTTTTCGTGTGGTCCATACACAGTGTAAGTTACTGTTATAAATAAAATAAATTAGGATTGAGTTGGGTGAGTTGCAATTAACCCCTGGAAAATTAAAAAGTAATTCTTATGTCAAAATGGGTGTCTTCCTTAAGATAAATAGTTCACAAATAGAGGATATGTTCAAGTATTGACATTTCTAGTATTTATTTATTGGAAAGTTGTTTGAAGGAAAATTGAAATTTATGGATTTTCTCATTTTAATGTTTTTTCATTTAAAGATAGCTCAATGGTAACAAATATTTGAATACCTACTCTGCAAGGCAATATGAAATATACAAAGAGAGACACCTTCTTTCAGCTTTGACGGGGCAATAAGAGAGATGCAAAATAAAGGTGATCCATGTCTAGAGTGAAGTGTGTTCAATGCCAAACTAGCAGTATTGGAGGTGGAGATCACAGTGGGTGAAATAACTAAAGAAATCTTATGGAAGAGAGGAGCCTTAATCACTAATTTGAAGGGTGGCTATAACTCAGATAAGTGATTGGCAGATTTTTCCCCTGTTGAGATTTTTTGGAACATCTACTTCTGTTAGGCATTAGGTGAGGTTTTGAGGATTTAGATATCTAAGACATGATCCTGCCCACAGGAAGGAAGCTTATAGTGAAAAGGGGAGACAAGCAAAGCCAATTACAGAATACTGTGATCTGTTTTGTGAAGAAAAAAAATAAGTCACACGGTGAATGAGATCCCCAAAACAGTCAATTGCTCTTGACTTGAAAGTCATCAGTCACAGTGCAACACGGGAGCCTGGAAGGGGCCTCTCTCCTTAATAACGTTGTTTTCTCTTTTAACTAAAAATGTTTCATCCTTTCAGATTATAAAACATGAAATAGAAGATTTAAAAGTGAGCTGGAAAGTCACATGTGGCCTGAGAACCTGCTGGATCAGTGCTCCTCAAAACTGCAGATCTTTTTAAAATGCAAGTTCCAATTCAGAAGGTGGAGGGCAGGCTGAAGGGCTGCATTCTCACCCAGCTCCTGGTGATGCTGAGTCTGCTGGGTGGGTACCACCCTTTCAGTACTATGATTCTAGATGACTAACGATTAAAAGGCACAATAATATGAATTGTAAAATGCAAGCACAGTACTTACATTTTAGGATGACATACCAAGTGGCAGCCCTGGTGGCACAATGGTTAAGAGCTTGGCTGCTATACGAAAGGCTGGCAATTCAAATTCATCCAGCCACTTCGAGGGAGAAAGACTTCTGCTTCTGTAAAGATTACAGCCTAGAAAACCCCCTGTGGCAGTTCTGCTCTGTCACATGGGTTCCCTATGGGTCAAAAATCAACTCGACGGCACCTAACAACAACAACATTACATAGCAAGTATATACATACCACGTATGTATGTTTAGTAAATACATACATACCAAGACAGCAACTGCAATAAAACCTATTTAACCGACACATCATTGCATTGCGGCTTCTCTATTTTCAAGCACAGGTATCAAATCTTTCTGATAAATGTAAAGACGCATTCTCTGTCTTAGAGGTTTATGCCAGTGTTTTCCAAAGCATGATTAAAAATGCAGATTTCTGGCCTCACCCTAGTGTTCAACTGAGCCAGAATCTCTTAAGGAAGAATGGCATCCCAGGATTTGCATTTTAAGCAGCAATTTATGAGATTCTTGCTGTTGTGGTCAGTTGCAGTAGTGTGGGTTCTGACTCATGGCGACCTCATGTATAACAGAATGAAGCGTTGCCTGGTCCTCTACCATCTTCATGATCAGAAGAAGATGGCAAGAGATTCTTAATTACACTAAAATTTAAGACTCATTAGTGTAAGCATGAAGGAAAAAATTAGATACTTTGGGAACAGGCAAATGGACAACCTTGACCAGTAAACCAAAGTCTCCACCTGTAAGCCGTTTACTACTGCAGTGGAGGAGTACAGTCACCAGCAATCAGCTGGTCAGAATCCACTTCTGCTTTCTTCTTGACTTCATCCTCCATCTATGCTAGAGAAGGAAGAGAAGATAAATGCATTCAGAACCAACACAGGCTTCCAGAAAGACAGTACCTATATTCTCAATAAGCTATTTCAAAACATTTGCTATTTCTGGAATAAATTAAGCATGAAATAAACAGATGGATGGAGCCCTGGTGGCACAGTGGTTAAGTGCTCGGCTGCTAATTGAAAGGTGGGCGGTTCGAACCCACCAGCTGATCCACGGAAGAAAGAGGTAGCAGTTTGCTTCCATAAAGATTTACAGCCTTGGAAGCCCTATGGTACAATTCTACTCTGTCCGATAGGGTCTCTATGAGTCAGAATTGACTTGACTGCAGTGGGTTTGGGTTTTGGGTTTTAGGTAGGGGAAGTGATGATCCTGGAATTGTTGCTGGACAACTTTCTCTTAAAGATTATTATAAAGAATAACGTGGAATCCTGACTCCCTGAAATTGGGGGAGAATGGTTTTTCTGGACATTTAGCTAGAGCCTTCTGAATTTCTCCACTGAATTGCGCCCAGTGACAGACAAGAGGACCCTGAAAGTCAGGGCAGCCACAAGTTGCCAGTGCCACATTTCTTTCAAATTTCACATTTACAATATGCTGCCATTTATGTAAAGTTTCATGTTTTTGACAGTTATGAGGCCCACAGGTCCACCACAGAGAGAATTAAGTCATACAGAGACAAGAAGAGTTTAGAAATGGATAATGAGAGGGAGTCCAGGTTTCAGTCCCCGGGGTCTCTGGAACTGCCTGGAAACTGCAATTCTGTGAACTACCCAGGATTCTTTCAATAGCTAACCCTCTCCTTTTTAAAATTTTCTTTCAGCTAGTTTCATTTGAGCTTTTGTGACTTGCGATTGATCAAGCCCTACTAATGCAGATAGGCAGACAAATAAGAACATGAGGAAAATTCTAGACTATGAACCACATAATTACAGACAAAAAAGCAGGAATGCAGCATGGGTTTTCTGGGATAGTGAAAACATTGGCTTAAGAAAATCCAGTGGTTTATAGCTAATGTTTTTAAATAACTTATCTATAATTCAACTAGCTAAGAGTACACATTCTTTCAGCCTCTTCAGAGGGTAACTGATCAAGAAGTATAAACATTTCAAATGCAGATACCATTTGACCCAGCAATTCTGCTTTTAAAAATGTATACTACAGAAATAATTATACAACGTTATTCATGAAAATGTTACTATAAATCTATATGTGCCAATATGGAACAATCTCCAAGGGAACGAATGCAAGGCACACAACTGTGTCTAACTGCTAATATCTACATAAATAAAAAGCTTATAGATCTCATGTATGCTTTTGTATGCAGAGAAAAATTCTAGAAGGACAAACAAGAATTCTTAGCAATAGTTTCCTCTGGAAGGGGTACTTACTTTCTTCATATACCCTCTTATATTGCTTGATATTTTTTTACCATGTTCATGTATTACTACTTCAAATAAAAAGTCAAGTTATTGAGTTTTTAAGCCACTATAACTTTAATACAATTAAAGCATAGAACAATGAAAACCTTAAAGCTGTACCCGTAGTCATCGCTGCTTTAGGAAGGAATTTCTATTCCAGGCAATGTTCTACATCCTCCACATATATGATCCCATTTAATACTCACAGAAACCCTATGAGGAAGATATTACCTTCAAATTGCAGATGAGGCTGCTACAGGTAAGGTTACTGATGTTCATAGAGGATGAGTGATTCACCCAAAGTCACAAAGGGCTCCAAAGCCCTTGCATTTTATCATTCTTCCCTTTTGCCTCATGGAGTTGACCCTGATTTTGCAGTAATATCCCCTAGCACATATTTCTGTGGATAAAAACTAAGTTCCCTTGCAGAACACCTACCAGAGACATCCAATAAAGAATCCTCTTCATAAGTTCTAATAAAATAAGTCACTAAATAAATGTTTCCTTTTGTTCCAGGTGCTTAGGTTTACTGTAGTGATTTTCTTAAGCTGACCGTTAGGGTAAACACTGCATCATATATTTCATTAGAGAGCTATACTTAATAATGTTTTTCCCTCCCCAGCAGTGGGAGCCATTGAAAGGTTCAATCAAGACAATTACAGGGTTAAGATTTCATGTTAGGTAGATCACTCTTGTAGCTCTGGATTTAGAAGAGAGGAGATTCCAAACAGAAAGGCTATTGACATGGAAATTCATTGGTTATCTACCCATCACTCACTTTCTCCATTTTTTGCCAAGAGTACCCAGTGGGTCAATTCATCGCAGGGCTTTGAACAGGTTCATTTGCGTTCAATCCCCTGCTGAGATTTGCATTCCCACCCCATATATACTGAATCCAAATCTACAGTTTAACAAGGAACCCAGGAGATTCTTATGTATACATCTACATGTTAACAAGATTCCCCAGGTGATTCTTATGTATACATCTACATTTTAACAGGATGTCCAGGTGATCTTGTTAAAATGTAAACCCATTGCCGTGGAGTCAATTCCTACTCATAATGGCCCTATAGGACAGAGCAGAACTGCCCCACAGGTTTCCAAGGAGTGGCTGGTGAATTCGAACTGCTGACCTTTATCGTTAGCAGCCTAACACTTAACCACTGTGCTACCAGGGTAGACCTTGTTAAAATGTAGATTCTGATTCAGTATATCTGGGGTAGAAATGCAAATTCTTAGCAGGGGATCAAACCAGTCTGAACCATTTGTTTTTCGTCTCTTTCAATTTTTTTTTAATTGTGCTTTAAGTGAAAGTTTACAATTCAAGTCAGTTTCTCATATAAAAATTTATACTCACATTGCTATGTGACCCTAGCTGCTCCCCCTATAATGTGACCGCACACTCGTCCTTTCCACCCCGGATTTTCTGTGTCCATTCAACCAGCTCCTGTCCCTTTTTGCCCTCTCATCTTGCCTTGGGACAGGAGCTGTCCATTAAGTCTCATGTATCTACTTGAACTAAGAAGATGGAGAGTTGGCTTTGGGAATGGTCTCAGTTCGGGGCTAACAGAGGGTCCAGGAGCCATATCTTCCAGGGTCCCTCCAGTCTCAGTCAGACCATTAAGTCTGGTCTTTTTACTAGAATTTGAGTTCTGCACCCCACTTTTCTCCTAGATCGAACAATTTTGAAGCCCTGCTTCATAGCATGGTAACTAGTTTAGGCCTTAAACTGGACTGCCTTGGTTCAGTCTTGGCTCTCTACTTACCAACACTGTAAATGTAGACACTTTATTTAACCTCCCTTATATCTCAAGTATCAATAGTATATCATTGAATTCCTGTGAGGTTTTAATCAGATAATACTTTGATTACATGACAGGGCTCAATAAATATTAAGCATCATCATTACTGTTGTTCTCACCATGTGTTTTGAATGAGATTAGTCCCAACACTCCCTATCCCACCCCACCCCCAACCTTCCCACCTCACACTAGAACCAAAACCAAACCAAACCCATTGCTGCCGAGTCGATTCTGACTCATAGTGACCCTATAGGACAGAGTAGAACTGCCCCATGGGGTTTCCAAGGAGCAGCTGGTGGATTCAAACTGCTGAACTTTTGGTTAGCAGCCAGGCTCTTAACCACTGTGCCACCAGGGCTCCCACACTAGAACAGGGCCTAGCATATAGCAGTGGGGATTGCAAAAACTTCACAGAAATTTCACCCTTAAAGAAGTGGCAAGAGTTTGCCGGTTTGACTTTCCCCTAACCTACTTTATTTTTATTCATAACAACTTTTACCGAATACGTTTTATATTTATTTATTCATTTGTTTATATAAGCTCTCTGAAAGTAGGAAATTTAGCCACTTTATTCACTGCTGTCTTCCGGTGAGCAATAAACATGTGCTAGGTGAAGGGGAAGCCCTGGTGGCGCAGTGGTTAAGAGCTCGACTGCTAACCAAAAGGTCAGCAGTTTGAATCTACCAGCTGTTCCTTGCAAACTCCTTGAGGCAGCTCTACTCTGTCCTATAGGGTCACTATGAGTTGGGATCAACTCAAAAGCAATGGGTTAGGTTTGGGTTTAGATGAAGGGAGGAGTCCCTGGGTGGTGTCAGTGATTTAACACACTAGACTGCTAACTGAAAGGTTGAAGGTTTTAGTCCACCTCAGAAGGAAGACCTGGTGATCTACTTCCAAAAAATCAGCCACTGAAAACCCTATGGGGCACAGTTCTACTCTGACATACATGAGGTCACCATGAGTTGGAATTGACTCAACTAAAACTGATTACTGGTTAGATGAAGGAGGCTGAAGAAAGCAGGTATAGGGACTCTATGGTGGGAAAGTCTTGGAGAAAAGCAAGCATTGAATCTGGACTGAGTAAAGGGAACATGAGGTCATGTCAATAAATAAAATCATGCATGTCAAATATTTGGCACCTGGTAGCCATCATAGTAGCTGTTACTTGAAGTGGACAACCACAAGCTCTTTAAGGGGAGGAAGAGTATTTTCTTCAACTGAAACTCATTCAGAACATCTAGTACCATGCTTGGTACAAAGCAGACACTCAATATGTTTGTAGAATTGAATATTATTAAATAACTTTGAGGGCCCACATTAGATGACTCTGAAGGCAGATCAAAGAGTTGGACTTAGTTTGTCGACAATGAGGAGCCTTTGATATGATCAACATGGGAAGTAATAAGAGTAGGTCCAGGAAATAGAATAAAACGGAAACCCTAGGCAGGAGTATCCTAGTACAGAGTCTGTTCAATGGATCAAGTGAGATAATGAGGGTGTCAGTTAGGCTTGTGGTGGCAGAAATGAAGAGGAAGGAACAGGTGCTGAAAAAAACTCAGAGGTGGAGATGACAGACTTTGAAAACAGGTTGGATGTTTGGGACAATCATAAGAGAGAAATCAAAGATGACTGGAATTTTGATCCTGGGTACTTGGGATGTCTGATCACTTTTCAGGTGTAACTGGATTGAGGTTATTTATTTTCTATTTTTTTGCCTGTAATTCAACCTAATTCATTTTTTTCTTCCTCAATTCCTTATTCATGAATTTGTAATTGTTAGTAACTTTGAGGGCATTGGTCTTTTTAAGGTATTTCCCATCAGGAATTATGTGATGAGTTAATTTCTGGAATGAACACAGTTGGAATCATTTTTCAAACTTCTGAAATATTATTTCTTCATGAATACCCATTGCCATAGAGTCGATCCTGACTCATAGTGACCCTATAGGCCAGAGTAGAACTGCCCCATAGGGTTTCCAAGGAGCAGCTGGTGGATTTGAACTGCTGACCTTTTGGTTAGCAGTTCTTAACCACCGTGCCACCAGGGTTCCTCCTCATGAATAGTTTCCTTAAATCTGCCTTCTTCTCATCTGCTTTTAGGATTCTCTTTTCTAAAACAAGGATTAGCACATCAGGTAATACAATTGCTATATATTTCATCCAAACTTAAAAAATGCTTTGAATATTTTATGTCTTAATTTCTCTAGGTAACATAGAAGGCTTTTAGAAATTTTTATATTGTATTAATTGAAGTACAACAAGGTTGACTGATTTCTAAAGACATTCACTCTACCTATATAACAGAAGGCAAAAGTAAAAATCAGAACTCACAATTTCTAGTCCACTCCGTTAATTCTAGCTTAAGCTAATGTGTTTTGTGGAGGAAAAAGTTGTTTGAAGAGGTGTCACTATATTTGTTTCTAACAAAACTGAAGTATTATATTCCAGTCCCTCAACAGATAGAATACTGAGTATTTCCAGGAGCGCTTCAACATACAATTTTCAGGAGTCTGGCTGTCAGAGGTTAATTTTTTATCTCTTTAAGTTGTAACACATTCAGGGATTCTGTAGACATTAAAATAAAGGTCAACACTTAGGTGTGTATGTAAGGGGAATAGAAAATAAAAGAGGCCATTTATAGCTGTAAGTTCTTTTTATAAATTGCCCCTTGCTC
Source organism: Trichechus manatus latirostris (assembly GCF_000243295.1). Lineage (NCBI taxonomy): Eukaryota > Metazoa > Chordata > Mammalia > Sirenia > Trichechidae > Trichechus > Trichechus manatus. Next base: position 3,219,002 of record NW_004444083.1, on the reverse strand, counting down.
TGTGCGTCTAGTTTGTGATATGATGCTGATTGGCCATCTATTAGTGCACAGGTAGGGCTGCCTTTGTCAAGGCATCTGGCTTTAACGGGGAGTTGATTCAATAACGTTATGCTGGCCTCCAGGCTACAAAGCCCCTAAACAAAGGGTCATCACATCTAGTGCCTGACCTTCTTTTCACCTTCTTCCTTGCAGACTTCTTAAATTAATATTTTAAGGATATTTTACAATGTCATCTTGCTGACTTAGACTAGGCAGGGACAAATTTAATGTTACTTCACCTCTGCTGGGGTGAATTCAAGACCCATCGCTGTGCCCAGAAACCTGATAGCATATTTGAATATTCCAAGCTGCAAGCCTAGTTGCATTAACTAGAATAGTGTGGAAATGGTGGAAAAGGACAAGCTGTGCAAGAAATTATCAGTTCATCTTCTGGAGAAGGTTGCCTCAGAGGTCATAAATTTCTTTTGTCTAAAGATGCTGAGAATGGTTTAAGGTATGACCTACTTCTGGGCTAGGGAATGAATAATCTGAAAGTGTGCTCCACATCCTAGATTCCGTTGTTTATAGGGCATGAACACGAGACAGAAAATACAGGTCTAAGGCCTTTTCCTGATCTCAATGCTTTTCAAAAACAACTTGCATTTTGGTTTGTTTTTCACTGAAGCAAAATAACAATTTACATTTCAATTGTGGTTTTTCCTAGACATGCTAAAATGCACAGTTTATTGAACATGTCAGTCTATCAGCATTTTGTACAGCTAATGCTTCTATTGTCTAAAATGGCGTGACATATCATCTGTATCATTGTCATGACAGTATTACCGACCTGCTTTAAGAGTGCATGATGAAATTAGGATTGAGTTGGGTGAGTTGCAATTAACCACTGGAAAATTAAAAAGTAATTCTTATGTCAAAATGGGTGTTTTCCTTAAGATAAATAGTTCACAAATAGAGGATATGTTCAAGTATTATCATTACTCTCTGAGTTTAAGAGCAGGAAAGATCAGAAGTTATATTAATTATTTGAGGATGGGTTCATTTGGTCAAGGTCATGAAATAATTTTCTGAGAACTAAAGTTATTGGTTTAACTAAATGCCTAGTAGGTTGAAGTAAACGACTGTTCAGTTCAGTCACAGACAGTTGATCTGGTAGTCTTAGTTGACAATATCCTAATAAATGTGTTATAGTCATCCAAAACCAAGCCCCTTGCCATCAAATAGATTCTGACTCACAGTGATCCTGTAGGACAGAGTAAAACTGCCCCATAGGGTTTCCAAGACTGTAATCTTTATGGAAAGAAGCCCTAGTGGTGCAGTGGTTAAGCACTCAACTGCTAACCAAAAGGTCGGCAGTTTGAACCCACCAGCTGCTCTGTAGGAGAACGATGTGGCAGTCTGCTTCTGTAAAGATTTCAGCCTTGGAAACCTTATGGGGCAGTTCTACTCTGTCCTACAGGGTTGCTATGAGTCTTAATTGACTCGACAGCAACGAGAATCTTTATGGAAGCAGATCACCAGATCTCTCCCACAGGGCAGCTGGTGAGTTTGAATCCCCGACCTTTTGGTTAGCAGCCAAGCACTTAACCACTGTGCCATCAGGGCTCCTTAATGCATTATAATAGTCAATCAAAAATTACTTACTGAGCACTGATCAGGTACATTACACTGAGACTCAGTAGGAAGCCAAAATGAAATTACCCACCAAGAGAGTTATTAGCTAAATGAAGCTGTATACAGTACTGAGCAACCATAAACTGAATGCTAATGAGGTAGACATTTATCATTATCAACCTCTAACTATGTAAATGAGTGGCTCAAACGCACGGGTGTGTTCTGGGTCCCCCAACCAAGCAGGAGTCTAAAGCTTATCCCTCTTAAAACAGGAGCTCTGTCTGCCTGGGAGGACAAGGAAGATGCAGAAGTTAAAGCTGTGAGTTACCATATCCCTTATATTCTCCAAGGGAGGCACTCCACTAATCATCTGGGGACTGGGGTGGTTGTACAAAGTCAGATGTTTAGGACCCACCCCAGGCCTAATAAATGCAAATCCAACGTGCACATTTTTTAACCAGCTCTCTAGTTAATTCTGAAGTAGGTGGTATACAGTCCATGCTTTGAGAAACATGGTTTACGATTTTACATAGATCCTCAGATTTAGACTGCCAGAAAAATGAACAAATCTGTCTCGGAAGAAAATACAGCCAGAATGGTCCTTGGAAGCAAGGATGGCAAGACTTACTTTGGACACGTCATTAAGAGGGACCAATCCCTGGAGAAGGTCATCATACTTGGTAAAGTAGGGGGTCAGCGAGAAAGAGGAAGACCCTCAACAAGATGGACTGACACAGTGGCTACAACAATAGGCTCAAACATACCTACTGTTGTGAGGATGGCACAGGACCAGGCAGTGTTTTGTTCTGTTATACACAGGGTCGCTATGAGTCAGAACTGACTCAACAGCACCTAACAACAACAACAGATCATTTTACTGTTGGTTTTGGCATAGTATAGATTAAGTGTATTTTTAATGTTATGTAAAGGCTAGTTTAGAAGTATAACAATTCAAAGCTATGGGATCATTTTTAAGGTGTTATTTCTATCATTATTTGTTTTATTTCCTTAAAGCAGAAGTTGCAAACTGGTGACCTGCTAGCTAGATGTGGCCCATAGGTTTTATTTCAATTGGCTCACATAGCATTTTTTTTTAATTAATTTTCAACATTAAACATTAGGACATGATATATTGAAATCTGAAATTCCAGTTTTTCTTTAAAAATAAAACGGGCTGAGAACATCGGGCCCTAATTCCCACATGGTCTTAGCTAAAATTGAGAAGCAGACTCCCTTTTGATGGCTAGTTTGCCATTCCCATGACTCTATATCATCTCCCTGACACCATGGCCGAGTGTCAGGTACCATTTGTCACCACGACGCTTCTGATGCTTTCTTACACTCAGCTCACTTAACTCGTTTATATCACCTACCTAGCTCCTCTAGGCAGTTGAGTTTGTGACCCCTGTCTTAAGGGTACTTCAAAACCAATTGGTTTCAAACAGTATTTGATGATGAAGACAGATATCCACATTCAAACTTGTTCCACTGCATTCCCCTGGGATGCCCATACTATGCTCCTGGGCAGAATCTGGACTAACTCATTTAACGAATGCCCATTAATCAAAAGAAGTTCCAATCTAACTCAAGTCTTTCTAAGAGCCCACACAATTTTCTACATCTAATTGATGTGCATATTTTATATTGAGAGCACTTTTTTTACAGCAAAATAAAAGATACTGTGCATAGAGACTGTTATTTTTACAGAAAACAGAGCTGCTACTTGCTGGTGAAAAGGTTGATCCATTGTCCTTTAACGGAAATTCATTCTAACTTAAGTGTTCCCTCAATAACTCTACATTTCAAACATGTTATGTCCAATTGTGGACAGAACAGCCTTTCTGAAGGGATTTAACTTATATTTTAGTTATTAAAATAACAATTTTAAAAATCACTATAAAGAAAGCCACCTTAAATTAATTGCATGTGCTCAACAATCCAAGAATTAATGGGCAACATGTCCTACATTTCTTCCATTCCATAAAAAATATAAATTGTTAGAATATTTCATACATTTCGCAGTAGGCACTTGAAAATAAAACATACTGCCTTTCTCATAGACCAAAATAAATAAATAAATAAATAAATAAATAAATAAACCAAACCCATTGCCATCAAGTCAATTCCGACTCATAGTGACCCTACAGGACAGAGTAGAACTGCCCCATAGGATTTCCAAGGAGCATCTGGTGGATATGAACTGCTGACCTTTTGGTTAGCAGCCTTAGCACTTAACCACTACGTCACCAGTGTTTCTAGCAGCACTAGGAAAATAAGCCTTTTCACTCATCTTTGTTACGCCTTTGATTATGTGCACTGAAAAATAAGTCCCAAGAAAATTCAAGGTAAAAATCTGTTGATAAAATTAAATGAGGGATGAGATTTAACATTTTTTGGGCTCTCGTGCTGTACCATTTACTGAGCTATGTATTTTATATGCCTTATTGCAAGTAATCCTGACAAGAAGCCACAGCTTGGGTTTGTCTGATTTCAAGCTACTTATAAGTGCAATCATCACTAGTGGCGTTTTCTGTATTTTCTTAAAAGCAGAGAAAGAACATTTTAATATTTTTTCCTGTCAGATTGTTCTTTGCTTAAGCTGGTCCCGCAGTTGTTGACTTTGTTTAGTTGTACAATTTTCTTTCTTTTGTTCCCCTAGGACTTACTGGCTCTCAATAAATAAAGGATCTTAACTTTTGCCCTAAATTTATTTTTACAGTTATGCGTTATTCTATAATTTAGGAGTTTTCTTTGTCCATAGTTGTGGTCACGTCTCATAGACATTATATAGCAAAACATATATTTATGAAGTAATTTGAGTTATGTTTAGTTTACTGACTACTTTTTGGTTCTATTTTCTTTATTCAAAAATACAGCAAAATTGTATGTTTTATTTCTTCTTTTTTTATCAATACTAACAAAGCTTTAAAGTTATATAAATGTTTAAAAGTTAAAAGCAGTGCTTCGAACTGGTTCTTCCTGGTTTAATCACGGCCAAGGAAGCAACACCAGAAAAGACCTGAATTTTTAAAATTTGGGTGAACCAAAACCGTAACTGGAATGCGAAAAATTAGGAGTCGAGACCCCTGCTAGAAACTCAATTTCCCTCTTAGAAAACAAGAGCATCGTATGCATTGCATAGCAACCAAATCTCTTTTCTGTTGGGTTTTACGCAGGGTCATAAACAGCGGTGCCCCGCTCAAAGATGGCAGCCGATTGCAGCACTTTGAATGTGTGTTGCTCTCCTCAGTCCTGGCAATAATCCAGTCTCACACATCAGGCTCCTGAAAGGGCTCACTATGCCTCTTCTGAGTCTACCATTCCAGAGCTTCAACTCATAATTTTTCCCATTCCAGTTATGGTTCTGGACCACCCAAATTTAAAAAATTCATCTGTTCCAGTTTTGTGTCATCGGTCATGACTGAACTGGCTTGAACCAGTTTGAAGCCCTGGCTGAAAATTATGGTGAGTCCTTATCTATATTTCAAAAACTTATCTTTCCCTTGGCCCAACAACTCTTACTTCTATTCACCTTTTAATATCTTACTGTCTTCTTTGATTTTTTTTTCCTAACATGCTATTTTTCCTTCTAGCTCTTAGGATCTTAAAATACTTAAGCTGGAAGAGACTTTGAAATAATTTCACATAATTCCCTTGCCTTACAGTTGAGACAAGTATGTTTCAGAGGGGGTGAATGGCTTACTCAATGACACATAGCTAGTAGTGAAGCTGAAAATCATGTTCCGTACGCTTTCCAATTTTCTGTGCTTTCTTGCTCATTCTAAGCCAGACACATTAGAAACAAAAACCTCTATTAGGCCCCACAATAGCTTTACGTAACAATAATTTCTACCATAGCCTGTTAGACCCATTTCTCCCCACTTCCTGATAACTTGTTCCTTTATAGCTTTTATTATACTCATTCAATCAATTAATTTTAAGTCTCTGGACTATTATTTAGTCAAATAAATTGTGTTCTTTTGTACACACGAAGAAAGAAATGTTTAAGAGTCACAATGGCAGTTCAGCCCAAGGGTCAATTTGCATTTTATTCTTTTTAAATCATTTGTGCTTCAGTTAATATTTGGATGCATGGTCTAGAGTAGCTGTCAACAATTAATTCACAACTGAGCCCCAGGCACTTGGATACTGGCAACATAAAATGGATAAAACAATGAGCTAGATTTACCAACATTTCTATAAGTCTGAAATTTAAGAGTGATAAATTTTTTTAAGTAAATTTTTGTTTTTTAGGGAACTACATACTGAAGCAACGGGACATCTTATTTGCAATTTATGTTCAAATGATTCGTTATTGGGCAAAGTTGCTACAGAAGACCTCTTTAAAGTGTTAAAAAGCAAAGATGTTACTTTGAAGACTTAAGTTGTACCTGACCCAAGCTATGGTGTTTTCAATCGCCCATATGCATGCAAAAGCTGGACAATGAATAATGAAGACTGAAGAAGAATCGATGCCTTTGAATTGTGGTGTTGGTGAAGAATGTTGAATATACCGTGGACTGCCAGAAGAATGAACAAATCTGTCTTGGAAGAAATACAGCCAGAATGCTCCTTAGAAGCAAGATGGCGAGACTTCATCTCACATACTTTGGACGTGTTATCAGGAGAGATCAATCCCTAGAGAAGGACATCATGCTTGGTAAAGTAGAGGATCAGCAAAAAAGAGGAAGACCCTCAATGAGATGGACTGACACAGTGGCTGCAACAATGGGCTCAAGCATAACAAAGACTGTGAGGATGGCGCAGGACTGGGCAGTGTTTTGTTTTGTACACTGGGTCGCTATGTGTCTGAACCAACTCAATGGCACCTAACAACAACAAACAACATATATATGCACACACACACACATGTTGTTGTGTGTCACTGAGTCAATTCTGACTCATACAACCCTACAGGACAGAGTAGAACTGCTCCATAAAGTTTCCTAGGCTGTAAATCTTTACGGGGAGCAGATCACCAGGACTTTTTCTCCCCTGCAGCTCCTGGTGGGCTCGAACCTCTGACCTTTTGGTTAGCAGCTGAGGGCTTAACCATTGCACCACCAGGGCTCCTAGCATACATATATACATATATATGGGTGGAAAGAGAACATGATAAAACAAATGTTTAGAGGAGCTGTGATGTGTACACAGGGATTCTCTGTACTATTTTTGCAACATTTCTGTAAGTCTGCAATTATTTAAAAATAAATTTAAAAAACTGGCAGCATGAAAACTTGTATGCTTTGGCATTCACTTAAAGACTGACATCCTTATAACTTAAGAAAAATAAACAGTGAATTATACAAAACTTCTTTTCACATATATTTAACATGCCCTGATAAATGACAACCAAACCCTTTATTTATACAGTTAGCTCTCAATTAACAAATCCCCTGGGAAGGAAACGCTTTTTTTTTTTTTTGTTAGAAGTCAGGTGTTTTAAATTAAAACAGAAAAAAAAAAAAAAAAATCTAAATTGTGTGAAGTGGTGCTACCTGTGATTATAGGTACATGTCAAAAATTTCCCCCACCTCCTGCCCCTCCACATGGCTTCCATTTTTCTTGGCCCTACTGTAGTAAATTGGGAAGACCCTTGGTGATAACTCTACAAATTCTTCAACTGTGTCTTTTGCCTTAGGCTCCTTCCACCCAAGGTCCTGCTGCCTCCACTTCCCCTAAGTCATCACCCTGGGTTACCACTTACTGGCGGATAGGTTGACACAGAGGCGGATTAACCAGTAAGCAAGGTATGCAAGAGTTTACTTGTGTTTACTTACTAATCTGTAGTGCACAATTTCACAAGGGTTTCACCACATCTTTGATATTGTGAAAAACAGGTGAAATTGTGCACTACAGATTAGTAAGTAAGCACAAGTAAGCCTGTGCGTACCTTACTTATTGGGTAATCTGTCCCTGGGTTGATCCATTGTCCTTTAATTGAATTTCATTCTCATTTAAGTGTTCCATCAATGGACCTACATTTTAAACATAGTATGTCTAATTGTGGACAACGGCCTTTTTGAAGGGATTTTAATTATCAGCAAGCAGGTGGCAGAGACACAACTGTGCGTATGTAGGTGTGGATGTGCTTGCACGTGCCCCAAAGTCCTAAAGTCACTGGCAGACCACAGGCACACTGGAAAGCTAGGCCACAATGCCAGAGTCATCTACGACTGTTATCAACGCAGACATATTGCCCATACATATGCATTTTTTAATTGTGCTTTAGGTGAAAGTTTATAGCTCAAGTTAGTTTCTCATACAAAAATTTATACACACATTGTTATGTGACCCTAGGTGCTATCCCCATAATGTGACTACACATTCCTCCTTTCTACCCCAGATTTCCTGTGTCCACTCAACTAGCTCCTATCCTTTTCTGCCTTCTCATCTTATCTCCAGACAGGAGCTGCCCATTTAGTTTCATGTATATACTTGAAATAAGAAGCATGCTCTTCACAAATATCATTTTATGTCTTATAGTCCAGTCTACTCTTTGTCTGAAGAGTTGGCTTCAGGAATAGTTTTAGTTTTGGATTAATAGAGAGTTTGGGGGCCATGTGTTCTGGGGTTCCTCCAGTCTCAGTTATATCATTCAGTCTGGCCTTTTTACTAGAATTTGAGTTTTGCACTCTACTTGTCTCCTGCTCCATCAGGGACTCTGTTGTGTTCCATGTCAGGGTGATCATTGGTGGTAGATGGTCACCATCTAGTTCTTCTGGTCTCAGGCTGATGGAGCCTCTGGTTTATCTGGCCCCTTTTGTCTCTTGCATATTGCCCATATTTTGATGCAAGTCCCTTTTTGAGCTTTTTTTTTTCCTAGCAAAACCTCGTAGCTCTTCCTTTTCCAAGAATTCATGATCTAAATTAGTTTTGCATAAGGCACATATCCAGTGCTCATGATATATTCTGCCAGATTTGAGGAGATGTGGCTTAGGAAGGCTCCTATGAGGTCTCAAATGGCATACAGAAAATGAGATCTGGCAGTTTACCAGTAAAATTATTCATTGTAGTCATGAACAAATCAGTATTTTAGTTAATATAAAAACACAAGTGGCAGTTGCACATGTTAAAAACATGCTTTTAAAGGAATGATTATTAAAAATAAACTGCTCATTTAGGATTTACTATTTGAAAGAAACAGAAATTTGCAAATAACATTTTCCTATTATCCTGTAAGCATGAGAACAATGGGACATCTGTAAACCCAATTTAATTTTTAGATGATAATCATGAGTGAAAACAAGATTAAGTACCATTTATCCAAAACACTCAATAGAAAAATACTTCATAAAATAAAATTTAAAAAATTGTAGGTAATTGAAAGAAATATAATTATTCAAAATGATTCTGAAATGGATAGTGAATGGCTATTATTTTCATTTTTTACAGTTTAGAAAATTAATGAAATGAAATCTGTGTGTAAATACGCTCATGAGTAAAAACAAAATTACCTTTTATACGGACAATGATGTATTCAATGATACACGTTAGACATTCAATATTTAGAAGTAGAAATAATGTATTAGAAAGAACGTTTAAACCATGAATCCCCTGCCCACTAGTTGTATGAACTTTGGCAAGTTACTTAGATTTGCTGACCCTCTGTTTCTTCCTTTATAAAGTGGAAATTATAACACCTACTTCATAAGGTTGTAAGAATTAAATTAGATAATGTATGTAATCTGCCTGGCAAGCAGGAGACACTCAACAAATGGTATCTAATAGTAGTTATAAGAAAAAGTCACACTCATTGAGTGTTTGCTGTGTGCCAGGAACTCTGATAAGGCCTCTAAATGTATTACCTTATTTAGCTAGTAGAAGTCATGGTGGTGGTGACAGTAATATCTTACAGGATGTCAGACAGAGGAGAAAACAATTTTAAAATTTCCTAAAGTAATATTGAATTGTAAGAAAACAAAATCTTTATATAAAATTCTTAGTCGGAGAGGGATGAAGTCTGTGTTAAAGTGCAGGACATTCTGAGATGCTCAAGATAACACCCTTCCCTACCCTAGCTGCTTGGAGGGGACTAAGCCTCCAGCACTCCCACTGAAGCACTGCAGGGATGTCTGGGAAAGAAAGGAATCAAGATCTTTCCTCTTGCTTCCTCACCAAATGTGAGTATAAAACACATTTACGAAGATAAAACAAAGCTGTATACTCCATTCACTCAGCAATTCCTTACTAAGTACCTACTACGTATCATACATAGCAGGGAACAAAAGAGACATAGGTCCCTACACTGATGGAATTTATAGAGTAGGAGGAAAGAAATATATAAACATAAAAATTAATGTATAATTATACATTCAAATAAGGAGGAATATAAAGGATGAACGGGATGCTGTGAAGAATTATAATGGGGGATGGGGGATCATGGTGGCGTCACTACGGTTGGTGTCACCCAGTTCAGTAACTCGTGGTGTTACCCCCCCACCGCCACCAATGGACCTCCTCCCATACCAGACCATACAGAATCCTTAGTAATGTTTTTGGTGCTAATGTTAGTCATAAATTGTAATTCCCATATCATTCCTTCTTTTCCTTAAATTACTACTTCATTCTCAAAGAAGTTATTGATATAGGTTCACAAATACCAATTACCACAATATTGTAGCTAAAACACCAGAAAATTTGACAAAATCAGTGACTATAAAAACACTAAGCAACAAAAACACCGAAGCATTTTTGCTTGTCGGAGGCTTGTGGCACATGCAGACAAAACCATGTGATTCAAAGAGTCACTGTAATTGAGTAATAATGACAGCTCTGACTGGAGCACATTAGAAGGTTCAGAAATAAATTAGCATAGAGTTTTAGCCCTGTAAGTATATTGATACACGTAAGCTGGGCTTATGAAAAATGTTTTTGTTGTTATAACTAACTACAGGGATATTTTTATAAAAAATAATAAATTTCTGCTGAAACAGTACACAAAAATTTTACAGATAGTCATTTTGGTGTCACCCCCTCTGACAGTGTCACCTGGTGCCGCTGGTCTGCAGCTCCTGCACCCCCTTAGTGATGCCACTGGGGGAATCACGATTTGGTTGGGGAAGTTGTCTCCAAGGACCTGAAATTGAAACAAATCTGAGGAAGAAGGGTCTTCAGAAGAATATGAGGTGGGGCAAAAGCTTGTATAAAGGCCTGAGGCCGAAAGGGATTAGCATATTTTAATTACAAAATTCTTCTGGAGCACAGTGAGCAATAAAGATGTTTTGGGATCAAATCATTTATAGGTCCTGGAGACCATGTTATATATTAAGAATTTGGTCTTAATAACAATGGGAAGCCATTGATGGGTTTTGAGTATGAGAGTGACTCGACCAGACTTGTGTTTTAGAACTATCACTTCGACAACAGTGGCAAGAGTGAATTAAAGGGGGAAAAAGTGAGTACCCATAAAACAATTAGGAGACTATTACAATTGTCCAAAGAGATGGTGGTGGCTTGGATTAAGGCTGTGACATTGAAATGGGAGTGGTCATCTTTGTTAGATATTGCTCAGGCTTAAGTAAAAAGAGTTTTGAAAGGAGCCCCTAGATTTAGCAGCACAGTTACCTTAAACCCATCGCTATTGAGTTGACTCTGACTCACAGCCACCCAATAGGACAGAGTAGAACTGCCCCCATAGGGTTTCCAAGGAGCTGCTGGTGGATTCGAACTGCCAACCTTTTGTTTAGCAGCTGAGCTCTTAACCACTGTGCCACCAGGGCTCCATAGTTACCTTAGGAAAAGTAATTTTGGTGTAGAGTTAGCAGAAAAGAATTGGATGAAGTGTCTGAGGAGTAAGAAGGGGGCGAGGAGATGGAGCTGTCGAGTGTACACAATGTTTTTGGGAAGCTGGATGAAGGTGGAGACAGAGTAGTAATTAGAGGGCAAGGTGCGGTTGATGAACCAATCTTTAATATGAGAGGGGCTTCAGTATTTTTAAATGCTCACAAGAGTTTGTTGAATGCTTAACAAGAATGCTTAACTTTTTATTCTGTTAACAGTACCTCTTTCTCAACTTAACTAGAGTCAATCACGAAGTCAGACTGAATTTGGAACACAATATACTTTCTTCTTATAGTCTAGATATAATAAGAAATATTTTTGAAAAAAATTGAAATATCTTCATAGCATTGTTGGTTGTTTTGATTTTGTGTGAGTTTTTAACCCCCGTCCTTTTTCACAGAGTTTTTTTAAAAAAGTTTTATTCTTTATATCTAGAAAAAAAAGAATGTGAAGGATATTAGTGTCTGAGAAAACTCTATGAGTGGAAGAACCAGTCTTGGAAAACTAGCAAGAAGTCAAGAGTTATGTGGGCAGCTGACTGGAAGAGATCCATATTTATGTCTTTTCCCAAGAAAGGTGATCCAACTGAATGGGGAAATTATCAAACAATATCATTAATATCACACACAAGTAAAATTTTGCTGAAGATCATTCAAAAGCGGCTGCAGCAGTATGTCAACAGGTAACTGCCAGAAATTCAGGCCAGATTCAGAAGAGGATGGGGAACCAGGGATTCATTGCTGATGTTAGATGGATCCTGACTTAAAGCAGAGAATACCAGAAAGATGTTTACCTGTGTTTTATTGACTATGCAAAGGCATTCGACTGCGTGGATCATAGCAAATTATGGATAACATTAGGAAGAATGGGAATTCCAGAACACTTAATTGTGCTCATGAGGAACCTGTACATAGATCAAGAGGCAGTTGTTTAGACAGAACAAGGGGATACTGTGTGGTTTAAAGTCAGGAGTGGTGTGCGTCAGGGTTGTGTTCTTTCACCATACCTATCCAATCTGTATGCTGAGCAAATAATCCGAGAAGCTGGACTACATGAAGAAGAACAGGGCATCAAGATTGGAGGAAGACTCGTTATTAACAACCTGTGTTATGCAGATGACACAACCTTGCTTACTGAAGGTGAAGAGGACTTGAGGCACTTACTGACGAAGATCAAAGAGCACAGTCTTCAGTATAGATTACACCTCAACATAGAGAAAACAAAAACGCTCACAACTGCAACATCATGATAAACGGAGAAAAGATTGAAATTGTCAAGGATTTCATTTTACTTGGATCCACAATCAACACCCATGGAAGCAGCAGTCAAGAAATCAAAAGATGCGTTGCATTGGGCGAATCTGCTGCAAAAGATCTCTTTAAAGTGTTGAAAAGCAAAGATATCACCTTGAAAACTAAGGTGCACCTGACCCAAGCCATGGTATTTTCAATCTCATCATATGCATACGAAAGCTGGACAATGAATAAGGAAGAATAAAGAAGAATTGACGTCTTTGAATTGTGGTATTGGCGAAGAATATTGAATGTACCATGGACTGCCAAAAGAATGAACAAATCTGTCTTGGAAGAAGTACAACCAGAATGCTCCTTAGAAGCAAGTATGGCGAGACTACGTCTTACATACTTTGGATGTGTTGTCAGAAGGGATCAGTCCCTGGAGAAGGACATCATGCTTGGTAAAGTACAAGGTCAGGGAAAAGAGGAAGACCTCAATGAGATGGAGTGACACAGTGGCTGCAACAATGGGCTCAAGCATAACAACAGTTTGAAGATGGCGCAGGAGCAGGCAGCGTTTCCTACTGTTGTGCACAGGGTCGCTATGAGTCGGAACCGACTCAACGGCACCTAACAACAACAACAACATTCAGGCAGCAGGAACCGTAGTAATAATCACAATGCCATGAACTAATTGCTCTTCTTAACTGCCATTTCTACTGCTGAGATGACTATGACCTCCAGCCATCTCCAGATACTCCTAAGAGTCCAAGTACAAAGAGCTTTGACTGACAGATTTGCTTGTTATATTCCTACTCTCTGGTGATACTAGGGCAGGAAGAAGCAGGATCTGGCTTATTCATCTTCCATGGAGGTTGGGGACTACTCTTTAGGAAAAATATTAGGCAATGCATGAGGAGAGAATGAGGTTTTATTAGTCTAATGTCCCAAAATTCGAGGTGAAATGATCTGTTTACGGTATGGTTGGAAATCAGGGAGTGACTGATCCAGGGGCAGGAGTTTAAGCATTAAATTATAAGTAATAAAATACCTGGCGTAAAACACAAATTATTTTAGTGTTTTCATAGCTCTTCTTAGCTCCATTAATTGAGTTGATTTGTGCAAACTGATATGCAATTATAATAATGTCCATAATCATGTCAGGATAATTAACCATGGCTGGTCTATTGCAAGGGCATTGGTCCTATTTATAGTTTTGGTAATACCTTATTACTGCCAGGACTTTTCTTATTGGCTTTAGGCTGAACGCAATCATGATAGAGTCTTAATCTTACATTCTTCTTTTTAAGACACCTCCATTAAGTATCCTCTCATCTCCCCAGCTCCAATCAATATCCTCTTCCTTTAAATCCCCAAATTAATTTAACTACACCTCACTTAGAGCAGTTAGCTTTTTCTATCTGGTTTCATTGATACTTATGTAGATCTCTTGACTCCTTTATAAGACTAGAAATTCCTAGAGTGTAAGTTCCATCTCTGATTGGTATGCCCCCCTCAGGAGAATAATGCCTCAAATATGGCAGGCCTGCCATGCTCATTCTTTCCTGTTGTTTTTGTTAGGTACCTTTGAGTCAGCTACGACTCATAAAAACCCATTGCTGTCGAGTTGATTCCAACTCATAGCAACCCTGTATGACAGAGTAGAACTGCTCCATAGGCTGGTGGGCTCAGACTGCTGACCTGTTGGTTAGCAGCCAAGCTCTTCACCACTGTGCCATCAGAGCTCCGATGACTCATAGTGACCCTATCTATAACAGAACAAAAATACTGCCTGCTTCTGTGCCATCCTCACAATAGTAGGTATGTTTGAACCCACTGTTGCAGCCACTGTGTAAATCCATCTCGTTGAGGTCTTCCCCTTTTTTCACTGGCCCTCTACTTTACCAAGCATGATTGGTCCCTCCCAGTAACATGTCCAAAGTAAGTGAGATGAAGTCTTACCATTCTTGCTTTTGGTGTCATATATAAGAAATCTTTGCCTAACCTAAGGTCACAAAGATTTTCTTCTTGAAATTTTATAATTTTAGCTGTTACTTTTAGGCCTGGATTGTTAATTGGCAGAACACAGAAATACAAAAAAAACAAATTTTATCTTGACATTGTATCCTGTGACTGTGCTGAACTTATTCTAGTAGTTTTTGCGTGTGTGTGTGTGTGTGTGTGTGTGTGTGTGTGTGTTCCTTAAAACTTTCTACATATAGAATGAGGTCATCTGTGAATAGACAGTTTTACTTCTTCCTGTTCAATATAACCAACCAGTTGCCTTCGAGTTGAATCCAACTCATGGCGACCCCATCTGTGTCAGAGTGGAACCGTGCTCCAGAGGGTTTTCAATGGCTGATTTTTTAGAAGATCACCAGGCCTTTCTTCCGAGGTGCTTCTTGGTCACCTGGAACCTCCAACCTTTTGGTTAGCAATTGAAGGAGTTAACAGTTTGCATCACCCAGGAACTCCTCTGTGCAATATGACTTTCATTTGTTTTGTTTTCCTTATTGCACTGGCTAGAATGCCAATATAACCGAAATGCTGAATAAAAGTGATGAAAGCAGATATCCTTGCCTTGTTCTTAATCTGAGGGGGAAAGCATTCAATGTTTTACCATTAAGTATGATGTCAGCAGAGGGAGCCCTGGTGGCGCAGTGGTTAAAGCAGCTCAGCTGCTAACCAAAAGGTCAGTGGTTCGAACCCATCAGCCGTTCCGATCCACAGGAAAAAGATGTGGCAGTCTGTTTCCATAATGATTACAGCATTGGAAACCCTATGGAGCAGTTTTACTCTGTCCTATAGGGTCACCGTGAGTCAGAATTGACTCTATGGCAGTGGGTTTGGATGATGTTAGGCATAGGTTTTTTCACAGATGCTCTTTATCACATTGAGGAACCTTCTAATCCTAGGATTTTTTTTTTTTTTGAGAGATTTTAATCATAAATGAATCATAAAAGCTTTTTCTACTGAAATGTTCACATGGTTTTTGTCTTTTAGTCTATTAATACGATGTTTCATATTAATTGCTTTTTTGATGTTAAACCAACCGTGCATCCGTGGTATAGAATTCTTTACCTATGTTGCTTTATTTAGTTTGCTAATAATTTGTTGGGGATTTTTGTATCCATATTAATGATGGTATATTGGTCTGTAGTTTTCTTTTCTTGTGAAATCTGTGGATTTGATATTAGGGTAATATTGCCTTTGTAGAATGAGTTGAAAAGTGTTTTTGCCTCTATGTCAGAGTTTGTATAGGATAAGTATCATTTTTTCTTTAAGTATTTGATTGAATTTACCAGTCAAGTCATCCGTGCCTATGCTTTTCTTTGTAGGAAGATTTAAAAATATTAATTCAATCTCTTTACTTTCTACAGGTCTTTTCAGATTTCCTACTTTTCTTGACTCAGTTTTGGCAATTTGTGTCTAAGAATTTGTGCAAATTGTCTACATTGTCTAATTTGTTGGCATACAATTGTTAATATTCTCTATAATCCATTTAATTTTGGTAGGGTCATTATGATGTTTCCTCCTTCATTCCTAATTCTGGAAATTTGTGTCTTTTTCTTTTTTTGGTCAGTCTAGTAAAGGCTTTTTAATCTTATTTATCTTTTCAAAGAACCAACTTTTTTTCATTGATTTTCTGTTTTTGTTTTCAGTATCATTGATCCCTAGTATGACTTTATTATTTCCTTCTTTTACTTGCTCTGGGTTTAATTTACTCTTCTTTTTCTAGTTTTTAAGATGGAAGTTTAGATTATCAACTTGAGACTTTTTTTCTTTTCTAATATGTTTGAAGCAGTAAATCTCTTTCTAATCACTACTTTAACTGTACCCCACAAATTTTTTATATACTGTTTTTTCATTCAGTTCAAAATACATTCTAATTTCCTTTGTTATTTCTTCTTTGACCAATGAGTAATTCTGAAGATTAATTGCCAAATATTGAAGAATTTTCCAGATGTGTATTGTGAATTCCTAATTTAACTTTACTGTAGTCAGAGAACATACTTTACATGATTCCAGTCCTTTTAAACTTATTAAGACTTGTTTTATGGTCTAGCATAAGGACCATATTAGCGAATATACTTCTTAAAAAGAATATAAATTTTAACCAGCTCAGAGGCAAGGACTAGAAGGCAGGAGGGAACAGGAAAGCTGGTAATAGGGAACCCAAGGTCAAGAAGGGAGAGTGTTGACATGTCATGGGGTTGGTAACCAATGTCACAAAACAATATGTATAGTAACTGTTTAATGAGAACCAAGTTTGTTCAGTAAACCTTCATCTAAAGTACAATAAAAAAAATTGATAAGGAAAAAAAGAGAGAATACAAGTAATTAACATTAAGAGTAGAAAAGGAGAATATAACAATATTAAAATAGAATTTTTTTTTTCATTAAGAAGAAAAAATTACAAATAAGTTTAAACCAATACATTTTAAATTTGACAGACTGGACCATTTTCTAAGGAGCCCTGCTGGCACAGTGATTAAAAGTGCTTGGGTTGCTAACCAACAGATCTGTGATTCAAACCCTCCAGCTGCTCCATGGGAGAACAATGTAGCAGTCTGCTTCCATAAAGATTTATAGCTTTGGAAATCCTATGGGGCAGTTTTACTCTGTCCTATAGGGTTTCTTTGAGTCAGAATCAACTTGATGACAATGGTTTGGTTTGGACCATTTTCCAGAAAAATTGCAAAACTGACTTAAGAATGAATAGAAAATCTGAAACGATCTATCATTTCTTAAAAAAAAAAAAAAAAAAAAGAATCAATAATTTAAAATCTACCCCAAATCCTACCTCAATATAGAAACAATGTACCAGGCCCAAGTAGTTTACAGCTGTGCTCCACCAAATATAGGAAAATCTCTCAATTTACAGTCTCAAATATAGTGCAGTGATTAAGCACTCAGACTCTAGAGCCACCCAGCCGGGCTATGAATCCCACCCCACCACTAATCATTTATGCAGGGTAGGTACGTTTCGTTTCCAGCCTTCTTTATGCTTCAGTTTCCTCCTCTATAAAATGAGGTTAAAATAGTGTCCTACCTCATAAGATTGTTCAGAGAATTAAACGAGTAAATATACATCAAGTATTAAGAATGTTGCCTGACACACAGTAATTGCTATGTGTTAGCTGAGATGATGATAATTAACGAAGCTAGCATAACCTTGATTCCACAAATCTAACAGTTAAAAACATAAGTGCAAATATATGAAATAAAGGGGAAATTCCTCAGCATAATAAAGGGCATCTATACAAAATGAACAGCCAACATCATTCTCAACGGAGACAGGCTGAAAGCATTCCCCCTAAGAACAGGAACAAAACAGGGATGCCCTTTATCACCACTTCTATTTAACATTGTGCTGGAAGTCCTAGCGAAAGCAGTAAGGCAAGAAAAAGAAATAAAGGGCATCCAAATTGGAAAGGAAGAAGAAAAGCGATCCCTATTTACAAATGATATGCTCCTATATAGAGAGAACACTAAAGATTCCACAAGAAAACTACTGGAACCAATAGAAAGATTCAGCAGAGTAGCAGGATACAAGATCAACTTACAAAAATCAATTGGATTCCTATATACCAACAACGAGAACTTTGTAAAGGAAATCAGGAAAATAACACCATCTATAACAGCCATTAAACAGATAAAATACCTAAGAATAAATCTAACCAGGAACATAAAAGACCTTTATAAAGGAAACTACAAAACACTATTGCAGGAAACCAAAAGAGACCTACATAAATGGAAAAACATACCACGCTCATGGATAGGAAGACTCAACACTGTGAAAATATCAATTCTACCCAAAGTGATCTATAGATCCAATGCAATCTGATCCAAATATCAACAGCATTCTTTAATGAGATGGAAAAACTAATCACCAACTTTATATGGAAAGGGAAAGAGGCCCAGGATAAGCAAAGCATCATTGAAGAAAAAGAACAAAGTAGGAGGCCTCACACTACCTGATCTCAGAACCTACTACACAGCCATGGTAGTCAAAACATCCTGCTTCTGGTACAATGACAGACACATAGACCAATGGAACAGAATCGAGAACCCAGACATAAATCCATCCACCTATATGGCCAGCTGATCTTTGACACAGTACCAAAGTCCATTAAATGGGGAAGACAGTCTTTTTAACAAATGGTGCTGACAAAACTGAATGCCCATCTGTAAAAAAAATGAAACAGGATTCATACCTCACACCATACACAAAAACTAACTCAAAATGGATCAAAGACCTAAATATAAAACCTAAAATAATAAAGATCATGGAAGGAAAAATAGGGAAAAAGCTAGGGGCCCTAATACATGGTATAAATTCAATACAAACCATAACTAACAATGCACAAACACCAGAAGAGAAACTAGATAACTTGGAACTCCTAAAAATTAAACGTTTATACTCATCAAAAGACTACACAAAAAGATAAAAGGAGAACCTACAGAGTGGGAAAAAAATTTTGTCTAGGACATATCTGTCTTAGTTATCTAGTGCTGCTATAACAGATATACCACAAGTGGATGCTTGAGCAAAGAGAAATTTATTTCCTCACAGTAAATTAGGATAAAAGTCCAAACTCAGGGCATCAGCTCCAGGGGAAAGCTTTCTCTCTGTCAGCTCTAGAGGAAGGTCCTTCTCACCCATCATCCTCTGGACTAGGAGCTTCTCCGCACAGGATCCCTGGGTCCAAAGGATGCGCTCTGCTCCTGGCACTGCCTTCTTGGTAGTATGAGGTCCCCCTATCTCTCAGCTCGCTTCTCTCTTTTATATCCCAAAAGAAACCCAAGACACGATCCAATCCTGTAGATTGAGTCCTGCCTCATCAACATAATTGCTGCCCATCCTCCCTCATTAACATCATAGAGGCAGGATTTACAACACACAGGAAAATCACATCAGATGACAAAATGGTGGACAATCACACAATACTGGGAATCATGGCCCAGTCAAAATGATAACACGCATTTTTGGGGTACACAATTCAATCCATGACAATATCCAACAAGGGTCTAAGCTCTAAAACCTATAGAATGCTTCAACACCTCAATAACAAAAAGACAAATATTCCAATTAAAAAACAGGCAAAGGATATGAACAGACACTTTACTGAAAAAGACATTCAGGCAGCTAACAGACAGATGAGGAAATGTTCAAGATCATAAGCCATTAGCCAAATGCAAATCAAAACTACTACGAGATACCATCTCATCCCGACATTAACGGCACTAATCAAAAAAGGAGGAAATAACAAATGTTGGAGAGGTTGCAAGGAGATTGGAAACTCTTATGCACTGCTGGTGGGAATGTGAAATGATACAACCACTCTGGAAAACAATATAGCACCTCCTTAAAAAGCTAGAAATAGAAATACCATATGATCCAGCAATCCCACTCCTAGGAATATATCCTAGAGAAATGAAGAGCAGTTACCCGAACAGACATATGCATACCCATGTTCACTGCAGCATATTCACAACAGCAAAAAGATGGAAACAACCTAAGTGCCCATCAACAGATGAATGGATAAACAAATTATGGTATATACACACAATGAAATACTACACAACACCAAAGAAGAATGATAAATTCACGAAACATCTCACAACACGGATGACTCTAGAGGGCATTATACTGAGTGAAGTTAAGTCAAACACACACGCACACACACACACACACACACACACACACACACACACAAAGAATATAAATTTTGCTGTCACTAATGTGGTGTAATAAGTACTAGTTAGGCTGAGAGTGTTATTTAAGATTTTTATATAATGACTGGTTTTCTCTCTAGTTGTTCTACCCAAAATTGAGAGTGGGCTACTGAAATCTCCAACTATTACTGTTGTCTATTTCTCCATTTAGTTTTGTCAGTTTTTACTTCATGAGTTTGGGACTCTGTTGTTGGGTGCATATATATTTCTAATTGTTTTATCTTTTGATTTATTGACCTTTTTAGCCTATTAATGTCCTCATCTCTAGAAATATTTATCTTAAAATTGATTTTCACGGATATTAATGTTGTTGTTGTTACTTCTTGAGTCAATTCCACCAGATGGTGACCCCATGTGAGCAGAACAGAACTTCTCCATAGGGTTTTCAAGGCTATGACCTTTTGGAAGTAGATCTCCAGGCCTGTCTTCCAAGGAGCGTCTGGGTGACTTTGCACCACCAATCTTGCGGTTAGTAGTTGAGCGCTTAACCATTTTTGATACCCAGGGACTCCTGATATAGCCCTTCCAAATCTCTTGTTGTTACTGTATGCATGGTCTATCACTGTTAAGTGCTGTTGTGGTTGGTCTTATTATCATCAGCATAATACATGATGTAATTCTGCACTCACTTGTATAGTTCTTAAATTGTTCAGTTTGCAGGATTTTTCATAAGAAGTGTATAATTTTTTTTACATCAGTTTTATATATTTTTTGGTATAATGTTGACTATAACAACGATAAATACTTGATTCATTCAAAGCAGTTGGCTGGAGCCCAAAACAACTTCCTCCTTTAAAAGAAAATCCAGCTATGTATTTGCTGCACAGTGTTCTTTCCTGATATCATCTCACCTTCAGTCGCAATTCTGAAAGCCGAACATGATACTTGCCTGCCTTCCTGCCAGTTCAAATCCTGGATTTATGAACTGTGTAAGTAAAGAAAGGTTGTTACCATAACTCTTCCGTTTCTTTACAAGAACCACATTTTAGGAACACTCATTTAAATCAGATGGCTTAATCCCAGTTATTGTTGCCTCTCCTGCAGGCCTTTGATAAACTAGAAAATTGTTTAGATCACTAGACATGTCTTACATATAGTGCACAATGTGCATAGCGCTGCCTTTTCTCATGATTAAAATACATGAAGACTTCCGAGCTTTTAGGACTCATCATACTTTTTATGTGCAAAGAACTTATTCTTGCATTAATTCCTTGGTATTTTTAGCCTTGCCTCAATGAAAGGATGTTGCTGACTCCCCCATATGTTAAAGTATGGAATTATTATTCAAGTGATGCTCGTCAATTTAAATGGGGCTCGAGCATGATACAACATGCTAATTTCAATAGGAAATTAAAAATTGTCTACTCAATGAATCATATAGGACAAAAGGTCATTTTAAAAGAGTAGACTCTGTCTTTTATGTCTATGAAATCTTTCACTGATGATATTGGAAATTGGATATAATTGCCTACATACAGTCTTAATCGCTCTATATAATTACATCTATATGAGATCACTGAATTAAGACTTCTTGATTTGTGGCCCCCTTAAGATCACCTCTGTATTTGATGTCTTATGATGACGACAAGAAAAATGATGTTATAGAAAGGTGCAGGGGGTATTAAGAGAATAGAAGGCAGGATTAGAACTGAACTGACGCATATGATCACGGATCAGAAAGCTGAGACTCCTGCCCTCTGAGAAATTACATTTATTTTTTTCCTAGGGAAATACATAAATATTTCTATAGGCAATTCACCTTCATTTTCTTCAGTTCAGTTGACGTCCTTTTTCCAGGAATACAGTTTCTCCTCGTCAGTCAAGCTTCCTGGTCAGCATACTGCTTTTAAAAGAACGAGGTAATTTTTATAAAACTGAAGAAATATATACTTGCAATTTGCTAAGAATTTTCTCTTTTATTTCAAAGTCTGTTACATACCCTGTACCTGACCCAAATTTTCATTTAAATTTCAAACTCCAAATAAAACATCTCTATGAATAGTGGAAGCCCTGGTCCCCTAGTGGTTAAGTGTTATGGGTGCTAACCAAAAGGTTGGCAGTTCGAATCCACGAGGCACTCCTTGGAAACTCTATGGGACAGTTCTACTCTGTCCTATAGGGTCGCTATGAGTAGGAATCAACACAATGGCAGCGGGGGTTTATGAATAATGGCTGAGGGTGACTAGCTCTACCAAAACACAATAACACAGCAACAAAGATAATCAAAACTCTTCTGATTTAGTTTTTGCTTTAGTAGACTAGCTAATCTCAGATGCTGTGACTTCCAAATAAACACAGAGATGCGTAAAACTACCCGGTTCTGCGTTTGCACTCCTCCTTGCAAAAGGCAATCTTTCTCCTAGTTGTTAGAAAATCCCATATCAAATAGTTAAGCTGGGTTTTTTTGTTTCTTTTTTTTTGGTGCCATATCGTATGAAATAAACACAACATTCCAGTATTTAACTTAACCTGACACCTACAACTGAACATCAAACTTGTTCCATAGTAGAAACAGAAAATATATTTAAAATGGCATCAAATGACACATCACTCAAGACTTAACACGTAAAGCTCTTACAATAGGCAAACAGATGAAGACATGCAGCCTTGAATCTAAACTTTGAGGAGTGAAAGGTACACCCACGACCGTTTGGCTGCCTCGTTTATAACCCGCCACTGCCAAGCAGCTCTCATGGTTGTTAACTCATGGGGATGGGTGTTTGTCTCTCCCACTATCCACTTCACAGGCGTTATCTGAGGGCTCCACGCAGTACCAGCCCGCGAACTCGAGCCTGGGCCAGGCGGAAGGGCAGAGCTCCTCAGCAGCGCCGGGGCCAGGACGTTGGGGCCCGCCAGCCGCGAGGACACAGCTCCCGGCGTTAGCCGCGGGGCCCACTTTCTCCCCACGTCGGGCTCAGAACGCAGACTGCTCCTTCGTTTTATATGTGATAGGGGGCCAACAGTTACTTATGGCAGGAAGGAATATTATCCACGTTCCACACAGAGCTTTGAAGCTGAGTAATGGGTATGAGCTCCCCTTGTTGCGCTCAGCCAAGAACCTTCCACCGCTTCCCCTTAGGGTATCTCCCAGCCACCACCGCAGCACGCGGCCTGGAAACGCATCCCGCGGCGAGCAGAAGGTAGGCGCACACCAGACAGATTGAGCATGCGCCGCGGCCGGGCCGTCGGTTTTACGGCCTCCCCCCACCTCACCCCCGCCCCACCCCCTCAACCAGCTACGCGAGTGGCGAGACGAGGCGGTCCACGCCTCTACTCTGTTCCGCAGGCGGTGAGGAGCGGGAGCGTCCGGGCTCGGGCGCCGGTGCGTGATGACGCACGTGCGTATGCACGAAGACGTGGGGACGCAGGCAAGTTGTAGAGAGCGTGAGTTTTCGTGTGTGTTTGGCTGTGTTCGCGTCGTCGGCCTGGCGCGGTGTTTTTCCGGTTTTCCCGGGGCCTCGGATGCCGGCGACGGGCCAGGGGCTGCGGTGCCGCGGGCGGCGCCTCCCAGGGGCCGCGGCGGGGGCGGGGTGGAGCGCAGCCTTCTCTTCCGGGACACTTTGAACAGGTCTAGAGCGGGGAGAAGCGGAGCCCTGGTGGTGCAGTGGTTAAGAGCTCGGTTGCTACCCAAAAGGTCGGCAGTTCGAATCCACCAGCCACTCCTTGGAAACCATATGGGGCAGTTCTACTCTGTTCTATAGGGTCGCTATGAGTGGGAATCAACTCCACGGCAGCGATTTAGAGCGGGGAGGGCGTTTCTTGGAGCGAGACAACCGGGGGTTCCCGGGCCTCCACGTCTCTCTCCTATCCCTGTTTGAGGCTGGACCTCGCAGGGAACGCAAGGCGCTGGGAGGATGGGTTTGGCCTTGTGGGGGTTGTAGAAAATCCCCTTTGAAAGCCGGAAGTTTAAAGCGGCGTTGTGTAAGCAACACAACTTGTAGTTTCAGGTGTTCTCGGATAGTAGCTTTATTTCTATGAACAAGTGCGGGAAAAACACAGATCTAAGCAGAGTAGTGGTATTTCTCGTAATAGACAGTAGAAAATTCACCTAAGTGAATTTAAGCCTTGTCTGCCCATTCTGAAAACCTTTGGATAGACATTTCTAAAAACATTTATTTGTTTATACAAATGGGGCATAAACTTTTTTGAAAACTCAAGGTTACTGTCAAAATGAGTTATTGCATAGTAATGATTAAGGCATCCAGGTGTGGAGATCACTTTGCAGTACACTCAGACGTTACTTTAAATTTTTTAGTGGTCTTTTTTTTTCGTCGACTTCCTCACATTTGTATGTTAGTTTTTGCTAGTTCTAATAAACGTTAAAAGCTTCTACCTTGCTACTGATCTGTCGTGGCTTGGGAAGCAAATAAAATTGGTTCTTCAAGTGTCCCAGGACTATTAGCATCAGCATCACCTGGGAACTTGTTAGAAATCCAAATTTTAGAGTATCACTCCAGGCTTAATCAGAAAGCTGTTTCTACAAGCCCCTTGATCCCAATGCACCTGGGCTCTAAAGTTTGAGAGCCACTGGCTTAGTGATTCAGAACACCCATTGTGGAGTCACAAATAGGGAATTTGAATCCAGATGAATTTCCTAGATGTAGAACCTTGGACAAGTTACTTAAATAGTTCAGTATACAGTAAGTGCTTAATACGCACACACACAGAAAACAGATGAAATATCACTAAATTTGTTAGATTGTATTGGAAGGATTCTTCATTAGAGTAGCTATAAGTGGTGTTGCACAGATATCACCCATTGCCATTTAGTTAATTCTGACTCAGCGACCCTATAGGATAGAGTAGAACTCCCTATAGGGTTTCCAAGGGGTGGCTGGTGGATTCTAACAGCCAACCTTTTGGTTAGCAGCTGAACTCTTAACCACTGCGCCACCAGATATTAGTTGTTGTTAGGTGCCGTCAAGTTGGCTCACGCTCATGGTGACCGTATGTACAACAGAACGAAACACTGCCAGGTCCTGCGTCATCCTCGTAATCATTGTTACACTTGAGCCCGTTGTTGCAGCTACAATGTCAGTCCACCTCCTTCAAAGTCTTCCTCTTTCCCTGACCCTCTGCTTTACCAAGCATGAGGTCCTTCTCCAGGGACTGGTCTCTCCTGATAACATGTCCAAAGTATGTGAGACATAGTCTCACCATCCTCTTTTAAAGAGCATTCCTGCTGTACTTTTTCCAAGACAGATTTGTACCTTGTTTTGGCAGTCCATGGTATCTCGAATAATCTTCACCAACACCATAATTCAAATGCATCAATTCTTCTTTGGTCTTCCTTATTTATTGTCCAGCTTTTGCACACGTATGAGGTGATTGAAAACACCATGGTCAGGCGCACCTTAGTCCTTAAAGTGGTATCTTTGCTTTTTAACACCTGAGAAAGGTCTTTTGCAGCAGATTTGCCCAGTGCAATGCGTCTTTTCATTTCGTGACTGCTGCTTCCGTGAGTGTTGATGGTGCATCCAAGTAAAATGAAATCCTTGACAACTTCAGTCTTTCTTTGTTTATCATGATGTTGCTTATTGATCCAGTTGTGAAGATTTTTTTTTCTTTATGTTGAGGTGTAATCCATACTGAAGGCTATAGTCTTTGATCTTCATCAGTAAATGCTTCAAGTCCTCTTCACTTTCAGCAAACAAGGTTGTGTCATCTGCATATCACAGTTTGTTAATGAGTCTTCCTCCAATCCTGATGCCCCGTTCTTCTTCGTATAGTCTAGTTTATCAGATTATTTGCTCAGCATACAGATTGAGTAAGTATGGTGAAAGGATACAACCCTGACACACACCTTTCCTGACTTTAAACCATGCAGTGTGCCCTTATTCTGTTCAAATGAATGCCTCTTGATCTATATATAGGTTCCTCATGAGCACAGTTAAGTGTTCTGGAGTTCCCATTCTTCACAGCATTATCCACATGGTCAAATGCCTTTGCATAGTCAATAAAGCACAAGTAAACCATCTTTCTGGTATTCTCTGCTTTCAGCCAGGATCCATCTGACATCAGCAGTGATATCTCTGATTTCACATCCTCTTGAATTTCCGGCAGTTCCCGGTCAATGTACTCCTGCAACCACTTTTGAATGATCTTCAGCAAAATTTTACTTGCATGTGATATTAATGATATTAATTATATTGTTTGATAATTTCCACATTCGGTTGGACCACCTTTCTTTGGAATAGGCATAAATATGGATCTCTTCCAGTTGGTTGGCCAGGTAGCTGTCTTCCAGATTTCTTGGCATAGAGGAGTGAGCACTTTAGCTCTATTATCTGTTTGTTGAAACATCTCAATTGGTATTTCGTCAATTCCTGAGCCTTGTTTTTCACCAATGTTCTCAGTGCAGCTTGGCCTTCTTCCTTCAGTACCATCAATTCTTGATCCTATGCTACCTCCTGAAATGATTGGATGTTGACTAGTTCTTTTATTTTTTTATTTTTTTATTTTACTTCAGGTGAAGGCTTACAGAGCAAATAGTTTTTCATGAAACAGTAGTACACATATTGTTTTATGACA
>NW_004444083.1:3180544-3192002 GCF_000243295.1 Trichechus manatus latirostris | reverse complement strand
GGAGATAACTTCACCACTGAGCTAAAAGGGTGTCTGGGGGCCATACTCTCGGGGTTTCTCCAGTCTCCTTTAGGCCAGTAAATCTGACCAGTCCTTTTTGGTACAGTGACTATGTTCTTCCATCTTCTTTTGATGCTTTTTGCATCATTCAATATTTTGCCTGTAGAATCCTTCAGTATTGCAACTCAAGGCTTGAATTTTTTTTTGAGTTCTTTCAGCTTGAGAAATCCCAAGTGTGTTCCTCCCTTTTGCTTTTCTACCTCCAGGTCTTTGCACATGTCTTTATATATATTTGCACATGTTGTCATAATCCTTTACTTTGTCTTCTTGAGCCCAACCCTTTAAAATCTTCTGTTCAGCTCTTTCACTTCATCATTCCTTCCGTTCGCCTTAGCTACTTGGCATTCAAGAGCAAGTTTCAGAGTCTCTTCTGACATCCATTTTGTTTTTTTCTTTCTTTCCTGTCTTTAATGATGCCTCGCTTTTTTCAAGTATGATGTCCTGTGTCATTTCACAGCTCGTCTGGTGTCAGGTCATTAGCGTTCAATGCGTCAAACCTATTTTTAAGATGGTCTCTAAATTCAAGTGGGATATACTCAAGGTTGTACTTTGGAGTTGTTCTAATTTTCCTCAGCTGCAACTTGAACTTGCATATGAGCAATTGATGATCGCTTCCACAGTTGGCCCCTGGCATTGTTCTAACTGATAATACTGAGCTTTTCCATTGTCTTTTTCCACAAATGTAGTCGATTTGATTCCTGTGTTCTCCATCTGGCGAAGTCCACACGTCTAGTTTTCGTTTATCCTGTTGAAAAAAATATTTGCAACGAAGAACTCATTGGTCTTGCAAAACTCTATCATGTGATCTCCCTCCGGCATCGTTTCTATCACCAAGGCCGTATTTTCCAGCTACCCATTCTTCCTTTCCAACTTTCGCATTCCAGTCACCAGTAATACGAATGTGTTCTGATTGCATGTTTGATCAGTTTCAGACTGCAAGAGGTTGGTAAAAATCTTCAATTTCTTCATCTTTGGCCTTAGTGGTTGGTGTATCAATTCGAATAATAGTTGTATCAACCAGTCTTCTTTGTAGGCATATGGTATTAGCCTATCGCTGACAGCATTGTACCTCAGGATATATCTTAAAATGTTCCTTTTGATGATGAATGCAATGCCATTCGTCTTCAACTTGTCATCCCCAGCATAGTAGACCATATGATTGTGAGATTCAAAATGGCCAGTACCAGTCCATTTCAGCTCACTAATGCCTAGAGTATTGATGTTTATGTGTTCCATTTCATTTTTGACGATTTCCAATTTTCCTTGATTCATACTTTGTACATTCCAGGTTCCAATTATTCATGGGTGTTTGCAGCTGTTTCTTCTCATTTTGAGTCATGCCACATCAGCAAATGAAGGTCCCAAAAGCTGGACTCTGTCCATGTCGTTAAAGTCGACTTTACTTTGAGGAGGCAGCTCTTCCCCTGTCATCTTTTGAGCACCTTCCCACTTCAGATGCTCATCTTCTGGCACTATATCAAACAGTGTTCTGCTGCTATTCATAGGGTTTTCACTGCCAGGTCCTTTTTCTTAGTCTGTTTTCCTCTGGAAGCTTAGCTGAAACCTGTCCGCCATGGGCGACCCTGCTCTATTTGAATGCTGGTGTCATAACTTCGAGCATCATAGCAACATGCAAGCCCCCATAGTATGACACACTGACAGGCGTGTGGGGACCAGATATTAGAGGGCATTTTATTTGTTTATTTCTGGATTCTTAGTTCTGTATAGTCAAAGTTGTTGGGCTCAGGATACTCAGCTAAAAGTTACAGCAGTACGTAACTGTTATTGTGGCTGTAGTATTTTTCAAGAATAACTTTATGTGTAACCATGTTAAAGTGTAGTTTTTAATTCTTTGGTCTCTCCTACTTAGTTATCCTTTCTTTTGACCCAGAATTTGGTAAAGAAGATAGGATGGATAACTGACATGAGGTAAGCAGTAGGCTTAAAAAACAAACCCATTGCTGTCAAGTCAGTTCCGACTCATAGCGACTCTATAGGACAAGGCAGAAATGCCACATAAGGTTTCCAAGGAATGCCTGTTGGATTTGAACTGCTGACCTTTTGGTTAGCAGCGGAAGTCTTAACCACTGCACCACCAGGGTTATGGAGCAGTGAATTGCAAGCAAGAAGAAAGGCTGAAGATATTCTCGTCTTTCTCTCATATGTTATACAGCTCCAGGATAGCAAACCAAATCAAACCAAACCCGTTGCTGTTGAGTCAATTCCGACTCATAGTAACCCTATAGGACAGAGTAGAACTGCCCTATAGGGTTTTCAAGGAGTGGCTGGTGGATTCCAGCTGCTGGCCTTTTGGGTAGCAGCTATAGCTCTTAACCACTATGCCACCAGGGGTCCCATTGTAGCAAAGAAGGCTCCATATCCACTCTCCTTACCTCCGTTTTCTGGATGGATCACAGGAGTTAATTTAGATGTGCTCTCACACTGCTGGTTTTTTTTTCAAATTGTCAGCTGCAGTGTTTTCTCAGAACTTTTCCCTCCATTTTCAGAGGGCCAGTGTAGGGGGAGAAAAAAAATATTCAGGATTTGAAGCAGATGCAAAGCCTAGACTCATTCCAGTGTTGAGAAAGGTGAGTGCCATACCGTGGCCTAAGCAGCTTGTCACTTTGATTAGAGCACACTGCTTCTGAGGCCATGCCATGGCTCCTGAAAAGTGTGAGCGAGGGAGTTTTCAGATAAACACAGGTCACTTTAAATATCAGCTTCTGTAAATAATTCTGTTAACCCTGTTGCTGTGTGCAATCGAGTCTATTCTGCCTCTATAGCTACCCCATGCCACCAAATTAATACCGTCCCATCATGAAGCATTTGTGTTTCAAGGGTTCCAAACATTTTCTTGTTCTCTGTATCTGAGAAACCAAAAACCAGACCCACTGTGATCAAGTCGATTCTGACTCATGGTGACCCTATAGGGTTTCAAAGGCTGTAAATCTCTACAGAAGCAGATTGCCACATTTTTTTCTCCCACAGAGCCACTGGTGGTTTCAAACCACCGATCTTTTGGTTAGCAGTCCACCTTAACTACTGTTCCACCAGGGCTCCTTCTTGTGTCTGAGAGGCAGACCTGTTGCAATGGTTTTGGGTCAGGCTGACTCTGAATCCTGCCTCTGCTAAGTACTGGTTGTGTTCATTAGACAAGTTACCTTCTTCCAGCCTTAACTTTCTCTTCTGTAAAGTAGGAGTTATAGGGTGTGCCTACTTCAGGCCATTGAATTAAGTGAAATAATGTACAAAACATGTCTACCATGTATTTGACTTAGAGGCTCAATAAATGTTGCGTGTTGGGAAGAGAAAAAAATATATTTATCACCTCATGCCTAACTGCTCCACCCCATTTATTGCCTCATAATATTTTTACAAATGAAGCAATTTTGCTGTTACTGAAGTGCACTGCTTTTCTTTCTAAATGATAAAAGATGTTGAAGTGAAGAATCAAAGCTTTCAGGTTGTTGTGAATGAGAGAAAACACACTTGGAGAAGGTTAGAACTCTAAATGTGGTAGAAAAACACTTCAGTTTTATCATCGCAACAGAGCAACTTTCATAAATTGTTTTGGGTGTTTACTGGAAGGTCTAGGTCAGGGGATGATTAACATTCAAGTCTCTTCAGTTAGTTAACAGGAACAGTCAGCTGTAGGAGTTGCTTTGTTACTAAGAGATGCAGGTCCACTGAAAACCTATACCAAATTATTAGAAAATGCTGGTAGCCCTGAGCTAGTTGCTGTTTTTCGGTATGAATGCTTAATGATAGCCAAGAAAAATTTCATGTCCCATTTTTAAAGACCAGTGATACAAATCTCTTATATGTATTTTTGTAGGCATATATATTGTATATTATTATTTGAGCTCGGAAAGTACTTGAAAGGATTCCTAAACCAGTTGCTGTCAGTCGATTCTGACTTCTGGAGACTTCACGTATGTCAGAGTCAGGTCACTGATATTTTGGAAGTAGAAAGCCAGGCCTTTCTTCCAAGGCACCTCTGGGTGGGCTCAAACTTAAAGCCTTTCAGTAGCAGCCCAAGTGTGTTAACCGTTTGTACTACGCGAGGACTCCATACTAGGCCATAAGTTTCTTTATTTGCAGTGTGTTATAATATGGGAGGGATTAAGTATAGGAGGAAATGATTATGCATTTACATAAACCATATATATGTAAAAATCCTTTAAAAAACACGTGAAAGTTAGAAGCAAGTCTTTAAAAAGATAGATTTCCTTTTATGCTGCAGTAAGGGCCATCTAACCAGTGGTCTTCCGATTTTTAGCAGGAACCGTCTTACGTGAGATTCTGTACAGGTCAGGAGTGGAGGGCTCTAATGGAAGTGAGGTTGAAGGACACAGGCCCTGCCTGCTGGTGCTTGTCTACAACCCCTGAGGCTCAGGCGTGTCCAGAAAACCTAGGGTTCTCAGGAATGCACTGAGGCACCTCGTCTGCGTACAGAAATCCCCAGGAAAGAGCAATGGCATCAGGAGTTCTTATGAGTGGGATTCGCAAACTTGTTCTGAAGACAATTCCTGAGGTTTGCAGTAGTGTCAACAATGTGTATGGCTTCTCTTGCAAGGGAGTGAGTGGTTATTTAAATAAAAAATCCTTCCTGCAATGTGACGCATATTTTACAAGAACAGAGAGGATTCCATGCTCATTTTGAAATTCGTCTTCTTTTTTTTTTTAAATCCCTCTAAGTTGTGACAGCTGTATCACTATTAAAAGCTATTTAGTATTTTA
Organism: Trichechus manatus latirostris; assembly: GCF_000243295.1. Lineage (NCBI taxonomy): Eukaryota > Metazoa > Chordata > Mammalia > Sirenia > Trichechidae > Trichechus > Trichechus manatus. Next base: position 3,187,202 of record NW_004444083.1, on the reverse strand, counting down.
ACTGACTGTTGCTTAGCATTACAAATGACTCAGGGAAAAAGAAAGGAGGAGTAATGGAAACGCATTACTTGTGTTTACCGTCCCTTTGTTTTTTTGTTATCTGAAAGAAGCTGGTTTGGATTTATATGGTAAATTTTTTTTTAAGTAGTTAATTTTTAGTTAACAATGAGCTTTCATAAGAAAAATAATTTCAAATGCTAAGTATTTGTTAGATTGTTATTAACAGTGGTGGTGATAATATTGCATTGTCTTTTTTTTCACACATTGAGGAGAGTTTCCTGGTGACAGCTGGAGTGCGGGGGAGGGGGACTCACTTCAGTCAACAAGCTGCCCAGTGCAACATCGTGATGGTGATATTTCAAAGCCTGTGGAGAATTTTAGCTGTATTCGTAAAAGAAAGTGGATTGAATTTCTGGGAAGCAGTAGATAGCGTGCAAGAGCCCTTTGGGATCTAGATGATGGCCAACTAACAATATGTGTGTTTAAGTTTGAATGTTGGTGTTCTTTACCATCTAGTTTCTTGGACATTGTTACATGCACATCATAATTATAAAGCAATAAAACCGAGTTCCTTTGGTGGGGAAAGGCTCATTATGAAGAGGAAGGCGGAATGGAAAACAAACTTTGGTGATGTGCTGTGTGCTTTCACATGATATGGTCTTTCCTTTATTCTTCACAATCACCCTAGGAAGTAAGTGGAATTTTTCCCATTTATGGATAAAGAAATGGAAGCTCAGCAGGATCAATTGTATGATTTGCCAAGGCCACATCCTAGTAAGTGATGGCATCAATACTTGACCCCAGATCTTCTGGCTTCTGTTCCAGGAATGTTGTCATTACACCAACAGCTGTATCTCCATGGTGTTAACTTGCTTATGCATTTTTAATCCAAAGTCACACTATTAGGATAATTATGAATGAAATTTATATGCATAATACAATCACTTTGTTTTATATAAATAATATATAGGGGTGCGTGTGTGTGTGTGTTGGCAGCTACTTAGATTTTGTTTTCTTTTCTTGAGGAAAATGTCTCTCAGGCAACACTGAAACAAATTTCACAACGTTTGTTATGTTGTAAATACCAAGTATTTGTGGTTATGTGCTGTACTGAATCCATTGTGATTCTAGATTTGAACAAATGTAGGAATAAATATTGGGCACACTGCCTATATAGTCCGTTTCTTCATAGGAGATTATTCAAGGAGATTTCCTCTTTCAAGGCTTGTTAATTTTTTTTTTCTTTTTTAACTTTGGAAGTTTATTTCTTTTTTTTTAGATTTTTTTTTTGTTGTACTTTAGATGAAGCTTTACAGAACAAATAGTTTCTCATTAAACAGTTAGTACACATTGTTTTATGACATTGGTTAACAACCCCACGACATGTCAGCACTCTCCCTTCTCGACCTTGGGCTCCCTATTACCAGCTTTCCTGTCTCCTCCTGCCTTCTAGTCCTTCTCCCTGGGCTATTGTGCCCCATTAGTCTCGTTTTGTTTTATGGGGCTGTCTAATCTTTGGCTGAAGGGTGAACCTCAGGAGTGACTTTGTTACTGAGCTAAAAGGGTGTCCAGGGGCCATACTCTGAGGGTTTCTCCAGTCTCTGTCAGGCCAGTAAGTCTGGTCTTTTTTTGTGAGTCAGAATTTTGTTCTACATTTTTCTCCAGCTCTGTCCGGGACCCTCTGTTGTGATCCCTGTCAGAGCAGTCAGTGGTGGTAGCCGGGCACCATCTAGTTGCCCTGGTCTCAGTCTGGCGGAGGCTGTGGTACTTGTGGTCCATTAGTCCTTTGGACTAATATTTCCCTTATATCTTGTTTTCTTCATTCTCCCTTGATCCCGAAAGGGTGAGACCAGTGGAGTATCTTAGATGGCTGCTCACAGGCTTTTAAGACGCCAGATGTTACTCACCAGGGTAGAAAGTAGAACGTTTTCTTTATAAACTATGTTACTAAGGCGTGTTAATTTTTATTAATAAAGGTCCTTTTAGCTTTTCACATTTCTAGCCTGTAGCTATTATGTCCAGCAACTGATGACTTAAATCCTTTTATTTCTGTGAGGTGGCCCCACTGCTTTCACTAGGAGTTTTCAGGAGTCATTTCATCTCCCTCTCCATTGTCCTCAGGATAATGCCCGTCCCTAGTGTTTTTTTTCTTTCTCTTCCACAACCCCTACAACATAAGAAACTCTTTAATCCATTGTGCACCTTTATGGGGTTGTTAGGTGCCAGTGAGTCAATTCCGATTCATAGTGATCCTATAAGAGTAGAACACTTTCCAAGGCTGTAATCTTTATGGAAGCAGGCTGCCACACCTTTCTCCTGTGGAGCGGCTGGTGGGTTCGAAACACTGACCTTTCAGTTAGCAGCTGAGCCTTTAACCACTGTGCCAACGGGGCTTCTTAACTATATAACGTGGAGAGGACTTTGCCTTATTTATCAGAAGTTGCTCTGCTGCTCATATTCTTAGTTCTGTGCACTCCTCATCTTCAGGAATAGCATACCTCTTGGAGACCTTTGAGATACTGTCTACTTAACCTCCATATTTAGGTTTTCCTACAGGCTAGAGTGTTAGTAGAATATGAGAGCTGATGATGCTCAGAATATAAAACCCTAGTATTCTCGGTAGGATTCTTCGATTACAAGTTAACTAAGTTGTACAGATAATGTATTCAGGAACAAGTAATTTATTGGAAATGTAGAAAACCCCATGGGGCAGTTCTTCTCTGTCACATGGGTTTGCTGTGAGTCAGAATCAACTTGGCAGCCCCCAACAACAGCAATAGCATGCATAAGCTCAAAGAATCGACAGAGAAACCAAACCCACCAGACCTTGGTAAAGATCAGCAGCTAGGTGAGTTCTTGGAGTTTGGGTAGATGAAGTACATTTAGAAAGCTCTTCAAGTTGTTGCTCAAAGGAGCATCAGCTCCAAAAGCTGTCGGTTCTAGTGTCACTGTACAAGCTTTAAATTCCAGGGAGAATCTTTTATTCCAACTGTGGTCACTATCACCCTTATATCAGTGCAGGAAAGGTCACCTTGATTGACAGTCCCCGAAGACCATATCCAGTGGGGGCAGAGAATTCCTGTTACTCAAAGAATAAGGTATTGATGCTGAGCAGGCAAGAAACCTACCACCTTCAGTTTGTCCCCTACCACCTTGTAAGAGCCCTGGTGGCGCAGTGGTTAAGAACTCACCTGCTAACCAAAACAGTTGGCAGTTTAAATTCATCAGCCACTCCTTGGAAACCCTGGGGGGCCATTCTCTGTCCTATACCAAACCAAAAACCAAACCCATTGCATTCAAGGAGATTCCAACTCACAGAGATCCCATGTGACGGAGAAAAACCGCCCCTGTAGGGTCGCTATAAGTTGGAATTGACTTGATGACAATGGATTTGGTTCGGGTTTACCACCTTGTAATTTGTGGATGTCCTGGGTTCTTTGTGGGAACATACACATCTTTGAAGTGTGGCATGTTTTTTCCGCTCTTGACTGGTTTTTGACTGGGAGGATTTCAGCTACGTAAATAATTCACAGAGATTAATTTAAATGGAGGGGTTGGCTATCACTTTTTCATTGACTTTAGGTAGACAAACAAAGAAATGTGATGTGGAGCAAACGTGAGAATGAAATTACTTAAATCTTTTTGAAGGGAGTGATCATGGGATGCTGGCATGGCTGCTCTCTGTTTGCCTGCTGGTTTAAGGACTTAGGTCTGAAGGGCTGTCAGTCGGAGAACTTTAATGAGCCCTCATTACACTAAAACTTGTAGTCTGAGAGAGAAGGAGCTGGCTTATGATTGATATTGGAAATCATAAGTGATGATGGATCAGAATTGGAGTTGGCACTAATTCACCTAGCTGTGGAGCGCGATTCAAGAGTATATACAAAATCTAGTAGTTTCATTTTTCAGCCATTATTTTTCATGTATAAAGAAAGCCTAATGATTTCTGTTAAGACTATCACTTGAAAAAGGAGGGGGAAGCAAAAAATTTGCCAGCTGACATTGAGATTTTTTTTTTTCCCTCTATAATGGAGGTTCGTTACAGTCTCAAATCATCAGATAATCTTGACAGAAACTCTTGAGATTTTATCATAAAATTTATTTTCATTAAAAAATCATTTTGGCTTTCATGTGCCTACCACATACTCCATTATACCCTTTAAAAAATATATGTGTAATTAAATCACATGATGCAGTTAAAACATGTAGGATCATGGACAGCCTGGAACATTCTAATTGGTTACTGTGTTACAAAAATAGTTTAAAACTATTTTAAAAAAATTCTTTTTAAAGTCTCAATTTTTTATTATTTTATTGTGCTTTAGGTGAAACTTAACAGAGCAAATTAGTTTCTCCTTCAGTTTATACACAAATTGTTTTGTGACATTGACTGAAATCCCCAGGATGTGTCAACACCCTCCCCTTCCACACCCCAATTCCCTGTTTCCATCTGTCCATTATTCCTGTCCCTTCCTACCTTCTCGTCATTGCTTTTGGGCAGGTGTTGCCATTTTGGTCTCCTATACGTGACTGAACTAAGAAGCAGCACGTTTTTCACATGTGATATTGTTTGTTTTATAGACCTGTCTCATCTTTGGCTGAAGGGTGAACTTCAGGAGGGGCTTCAGACTATTTAAACATTTTAATCTTAAACCTTAATTTGTTTATATGGGTAGAAACACTCCTGTTTCCATATATGAATATATAATCTTTTATATATATATGTCTTTCATATGTATATAAAACCTCAGTCTCCACAAAATACCAGTAAGCCTGTATTATCCCCTTTTGCAGAAGAGAAAACTGGCGGTGAAATAACTTTCCTAAGGTCACATACAGAGCTGGTGCGTTGTAACGCTCTTTGCAAAGACCATGCCCTTAACCACTGTCCTACACTGCATACATTAACATTGCTAGTCCTGTATATAATTTTGACAAAAAGCTTTGGGACGTTTCTTTTCCCAGAGCCTATCTGTTTACCCCCAGCTTCTTGACAACCTCTTTATGTACTGAAACTGTTGAAATGTATTATCCATCATCTTGGGCTCCTGTTTGCGGTGACTGTGGAAACAGCTTCTGTATTGCGGCCATGTGCCCTGCGAAGCCTTTTGTCCTTCATGTCTTAGAGCAGCGTGACAGCCTTTCATGTTGAATTCAGCATACATTCAACAAAGCTGAGCATTCATTTCTAGGTGAAAAATAATTAAATGCTTTTAAAGATGTATTTGATTAACAAGAAGCTGATCTGTGTAAATTAATTATAAGTGTAATGATGTCATAGCCTTGTCTTTTGTTATTAACCAGGTAATTGACCAGAGGTTTGGAAACTTATTGTAACTGACAGTTAGTAGTTTGACCTTGTATGCTGTCTAGAAGTGAAACATGCAGAATGAATGTAAATGCAGCTTGTTCGTTGAGCTGCCCGTGTTGTTGGGTTATCTGATCTTGGATTCTTATTTTTATTTTTCCGTTACTGCTTTCCTGAGACTGGTGGTCAAGGATTATATACTGGAACTGAATGTTATACTTATTTTTCTTACCGAAAGCATCCAGACAAACACAAATGTTGTCTGCGTCCTCAAATCACTATAATCAGACATGAAACCGTGGCACATTTAGGACATACAGTCAGGTAAATAGATGCCAGAATTAAATGAATCTTGTTTTTAAGTTCTGGTGAAGGGAGATAAAACAGCTTTTGGTAGAGAAGACATAAAGGGGAAAGAAGAATGGGTGTATTTGATAGATCGAGAGAATTTATCACCTCTTTTTGTAACTTGTCCGAAACAGTTAAGAGCATGTGGGGTTTTGAATATTTGAACGATGAGAGCGTGTAACATTGGTGAGTTTGCTTAAAGAACAGGATGGTAGGAGTAAGATGGAGCTCGGAAAAATCAGAGGTGGGACTGGGATCACGGTGGCTAACAACCAGTAGTTCCTGTTACTATTGTTAGGTGCCATTGAGTCGGTTCTGACTCATAGTGACCCTTTGTACAGCAGAACAAAACACTGCCTGGTCCTGCACCATCCTTACAATCGTTATGATGCTTGAGACCAGTTTTGCACCCACGGTGTCAGCCCATCTCCTTGAGGGTCTTCCTCTTTTTCACTGACCCTATAGTTTACCAAGCATGATATCCTTCTCCAGGGACTGGTTCCTCTGATAACATGTCCAAAGCATGTGAGACGAAGTCTCGCCATCCTCACTTTAAGGAGCATTCTGGCTGTACTTCTTCCAAGACAGATTTGTTTGTTCTTCTGGCAGTCATAGTACATTCAGTATTCTTCACCAGTACCATATTTAAAAGGCATCAATTCTTCTTCGGTCTTTTCCTTATTCATTGTCCAGCTTTCACATGCATATGAAGTAATTGAAAACACCATGGCTTAGGTCATGTGCACATCAATCCTCAAAGTGACATCTTTGCTTTTTAACACTTTGAAGAGGTCTTCTGTAGCAGATTTGCCCAATGCAATGTGTCGTTTGATTTCTTGACTGCTGCTTCCGTGGGTGTTGATTGTGGATCCAAGTAAAATGAAATCCTTGACAATGTCAGTTATTTTCTGTTTATTGTGATGCTGCTTATTGGTCCAGTTGTGAGGATTTTTGTTTTCTTTATGTTGAGGTGTAATCCATACTGAAGGCTGTAGTCTTTGA
>NW_004444083.1:3123089-3180444 GCF_000243295.1 Trichechus manatus latirostris | reverse complement strand
GAGGATTTTTGTTTTCTTTATGTTGAGGTGTAATCCATACTGAAGGCTGTAGTCTTTGATCTTCATCAGTAAGTGCTTCAAGTCCTCTTTGCTCTCAGCAAGCTAGGTTGTGTTCCCTTTTAATCCTTAAAAAAAAATTCTCAGACTTGAATTTTCCCTACAAGAAGCATTTATGTGAAAGAAAAGTAGCTGATCTCTTGTTAAGAGTTTCTAGTCTAGTGACTTAAGTTAGAAAAAAAATGGGCTATTAAGCAGAATGTTGAACATTTTTCTGACCTATCTCTAGATTACAGCCTAGAATTTGAAAGCAAGATTTTAATTTAACCACTTAAGGCATTTGCTATAATATACTGTAGAAGTGTAAAATTTGGCTTTGGATATAGTGTATGAAGGAAAAGAAGGCAGGGGGGACTCTTGTGTCTTAAAAAACTGTAGGTCTAGTAGCTTAAAGTCAGAAAGATTCGACCAGTTGGCATTATGGAGATAGTGTAATGGTTATGTTGAGCTTATGAGACAGTTTCTCAATGTGGTCAGGAGGCCGTTGTATTGATGGAGGCCTCAGCAGTCTTCAGATGGGGAAAATACTCTCAATTCCTAGTTTGATCTGAAACAGTCCAAGTTGTAGGTATTTCAGTGAATAGATACTGGAATGTAATTACTGAGGGTGTCACAATATTCATAAAGACTGGATTCCCATTATCTTCTTAATGTGATTTGATTCCAGTTTTCATTTTTTATTCATAAAGTCAGTTTTCATTCGTTTGATTGTCCTCATTTCTTTGTATCTCTGCCTTTCATGTGAAATAAGAAAACAGAGTCCTACTCTGATTCCCTTTGATTTTATCATTCATGTAGCTCATGAAGCCATTTAGCAGATCTAGGTAGCCAGAAAAAATGTCATTTATGTGCAACTTGTCATCAAACGATTATGGTACTCTGACGAAGACTCTATATTGTACCCACAGGACTCTTCATTTACCAACCAACTCAGGTGGATGATGCATTCTGGTAAATTGAACACGGTGTAATGATGTGAAACCATACCATCTGCTAGTACATTTAATATTTAGAATATTAAGTTTTAAAAGCATCATTTATATGTTATGCATATAACAACTCTATACTGTATATAGCAAAGCTTTTTGAAATGTATACATGTATTTGAAGAAAGGAAACAAATTGCAAGTATTCAGTTAATAAATTCTTGTTTTTCATTGAAAGCAAATATATTTTGCACTATGCCCTTTTCTCATTTTCAAAAATATCTTGAAAGTCTGTACTTGTAATTGGGTTCTTTGGGGGCATAAGGAAGCTAATGCCTTTAGGAAGAATAAAATTATGCTAAGAAGTTTTATTGGAAGAACAAAGAATTTTCATCATTATTGTTCTGCCCTATTGACTCCAAAGTAACAAGTAGAGAAAACAGTTTAAATTTGGGCTAGAAAGCCCTCAGTGCTAAGATTCCTCAGAGAGTCACAGGAGTGAGAAGAAATGGGCCTGTTGAGTTCATTCCTAGGGAGAACAGACTGTACTAAAACAGAATAAGAGAGGAAAAATGTACATAATCTTTTGTGTGTATTTTGACTGTATTTGACTATTTTGTGTGTTATTTGTGATACACTAATTTGTTGTACACTTTTTTAAAAAGCAGAGGAAATTTTTGTTAAGTAGAAACAAGTTTTTATTTTCATAGCATTTTTCCTTTGTTGAAGCAGTAAAGCATCCTAAACCCCTGCTTCTTTCAAAATGATTTTAGAATATTTATAGTTGAATGTGTTGGTCTCTGCCACACCCCTGCTATTGAAGTACGTTCACATTCTCTTTCAACACATCACATCACAGGGGATGGTAGTGCTAAAATCCTTGCAGGGTAACCTGGAGTATTTTGTTGTGGGTCCACCTTTTTTTCTGAAACGTTCTTCTGACCTGAGCTTGTTAAATCATTATATATATATTGTGTGTGTGTGTCTGTGTGGTTATGTGTGTCTGTGTACATGCAGGTGTTTATATTGTGTTCAGGCAATGAAAGTTTAAGCATCTGCTCTATAGTCATCAGGGAAACACAAATCAATACCCCTTGCACCCAGTGGGATGAGTATAATAAAAAAGATGGATAAAAACAAGTATTGTGGAGGGTGTGGTGAAATCAGAACCCTCTTACACTGTTGGGGGGAATGCAAAATGGTGTACCTGCTTTGGAAAACAGTTACCTAGTTCCTCAAAAAGTGAAAGAGAGTTACCATATGACCCAGCAATTCCACTCCTAGGTATATACCCAAGAAAATTGAAAACGTGCGTGCAAAATACTTGTGCATACATGTTCATAGCAGCCTTGTTCATAATAGCTAAAAAGTGGAAAACACCCAAACGTCTATCAATTGATGAATGGATAAACAAAATCTAGTGTATCCACATTGTTGTTGTAGATGCCGTCAAGTCAGTTCTAACTCATAGCAACCCTGTGTACAACAGAACGAAATATTGCCCGGTCCTATGCCATCATCACAATTGTTGCTACGTTTGAGCCCATTGTCGCAGCCACTGTGTCAGTCCATCTCATTGAGAGTCTTCCTCTTTTTCACTGACCCTCTACTTTACCAAGTATGATGTCCTTCTTCAGATACTGGTCTCTCCTGATAACATGTCCAAAGTACATGAGACAAAGTCTCACCATCCTCGCTTCTAAGGAGCATTCTGGCTGTACTTTTTCCAAGACAGATTTGTTCATTCTTCTGGCAGTGCATGGTATGTTCAGTATTCTTCGCCAGCACCATAATTCAGAGGCATCAATTCTTCTTTTGTCTTTCTTATTCATTGTCTAGCTTTCACATGCATATGAGGCAGTTGAAAGTACCCTGGCTTGAGTCAGGCACACCTCAGTTCTCAATCTTTGCTTTTTGACACTTTAAAGAAGTCTTTTGCAGCAGATTTGTCCAATGCTGTACTTTGATTTCTTTACTGCTGCTTCAGTGGGTCTTGATTGTGTATCCAAGTGAAATGAAATCCTCGGCAACTTCAGTATTTTCTGCATTTATCATGATGATGTATATCCATACAAGTGGAATATTATTCAGCTATAAAAAGGAGTGAAGTCCTGATATGTTACAATTTGGATGAATTGATGAACCTTGAAAACTTGCTAAGTGAAGGAAGCTAGTTGCAAAGGACCACGTATTGTCTGATTCCATTTATGTGAAATGTCCAGAAAAAGCAAGTCTATAGAGACAGTGTAGATTAGTGGTTGCCAGGGTCTGGGTGCTGGGGTCAGGTGATGGAGAGGGAGTGCTAATGGGTACAGGGTTTCTTTTTGGGATGATAGAAATGTTCTGGAATTAGATAGTGGTGATGCCGGCACTGTAAGGTTGCTATGAGTTGGAATTCACTCAAGAACAATGGCTTTGGGTTTTTGGTTTTGATGGTGGCACAGTCTTGTGACTATACTAAAATCCACTGAAGTGTATACTTTAAGAGTGTGAATTTTATCGTATGTGAATTATATCTCCATTTAAAAACAAAAGTTGAAGTATCTGGAAAGCCAAGCAATCTACTAAATCTGAGTGGATAGTAGACCTTTGATAAATATTTGTGAACTGACTTGAACAAACGTACATTATTCTTTGATTTTTTTTTTTAGCACGTGTCGAAAATGCATGGAACTGCTAAATGAAATTTACCAAAGGCATAAAAATAGTACACATGAGAAAATAATGATCAATCTGAGATATATAAGGATAAACCTTGAGTCTTAAAAAAGTACTCCACAAATCACAAAGATTTCAGTGAATAATTTTAGGCTTTGTTGTGTTCTATAGTGTGATGTGGGAGGTTCAGCCTTCAGAACAGCGTGAAGTTACTGTCGTTAAGACTCTTTAGACTGAGAGTAGAATTTATAACTGTTATATATTCTTACAATTTAATGCTCTAAATTCTCACTAAACATTTAAATCTGAAAATTGAGATATATACCGCCTTGGTAAATTATAATGGTGAAATATTTTCTGCTTTGTAAGTAGAATTAAAAATAACCATAATTAGTTTCTTTTGCCTTTTTACTCCTTTCTCTTCCCCTTGAGACACATTGGTTTTCCAAGTTATGAATTCAATGTCTTTTGTTTATTCTAGCCACTTAGTTTTTCTTATTACATACATGATGAATTTTTAATTTCTCATTAAAAGTGAGTATGGCTGATTTTCCTATCAGTATTTCAAGAAGTCTTCCATTTCTCTCTGTCACAACCTAGATACAGTGTTGTCTAGTGTGTATTACCACATAATTAAAATGCTTGTCTTTGGTCAAATTGTTCTAGCAAAGCAACTTTTTAATACATGTTAAATGGTTCAGATTTTTATTTCTGTAAAATTTAGATAAATGTTATAAACACTGTTCTGGAACTAAAAATGGTAAGTGGAATACTAATTAAGTATAATTCTATGAAGGAGCCCTGTGGTGAAGCAGTTAAGCACTTGGCTGCTAACTGAAAGGTTGGCTGTTTAGACACGCCCAGCAGCTCCATGGGAGAAAGACCTGGTGATCTGCTCCTCTAAAGATTATAGCCTAGAAAACCCTGTGGGGCAGTTCTCCTCTGTCACACGGGGTCACTATTAGTTGAAAATCATGTCAAAGACACCTAACAACAACATAATTCTATGAGGGAAGGTTGTTGGAATTGTAGAAAAATTATTTAAAGATGAACATATCATAGGTATTCATACCTTTTCAGTCAGTCTCATTTAGTATATGAATGTAGGTATATTTTTAAAATTACTAATCTTGCGTCCCTATACCAAAAAGAATTGGCCGACGTTCAGCCATTTCAGGAGATAGCATATGATCAGGAACCAATGGTGCTGAGGCCATTGGCAAAAAACAAGGCTCCATGAATTGACAGAATATCAATTGAGATGTTTCAACAAATGGATACAGCGTTACAAGTGCTCACTCATCTGTGACAAGAAACCTGGAAGACAGCTTCCTGGCCAACTGACTGGAAGAGATCCATATTTATGCCTGTTCCCAAGAAAGGTGATCCATCCAAATGTGGAAATTATTGAACAATATCACATACAAGTAAAATTTTGCTGAAGATCATTCAAAAGTGGGTGCAGCAGTATATCGACAGGGAACTGCCAGAAATTGAAGCTGGATTCAGAAGAGGATGTGGAACCAGGGATATCATTGCTGATGTCAGATGGATCCTGACTGAAAGTAAAGACTATCAGAAAGACGTTTACCTGTGTTTTATTGACTATGCAAAGGCATTTGACTTTGTGGATCATAGCAAAGTATGGAAAACACTGCGAAGAATGTAATTCCAGAACACTTAATTGTGCTCATGAGGAACCTGTACATAGATCAAGAGGCAGTCGTTCCAGCAGAACAAGGGGATGTTGTGTGGTTTAAAGTCAGGAAAAGTGTGGGTCAGGGTTGTATCCTTTCACTATATTTATTCAGTCTGTGTGCTGAGGAAATAATCCAAGAAACGGGACTCTGTGAAGAAGAACGGAGCATCAAGATTGGAAGAAGACTCATTAACAAGCTGTGTTATGCTGATAACACAACCTCACTTGCTGAAGGTGAAGAGGACTTGAAGCACTTACTGATGAAGATCAAGGACCACAGCCTTCAGTATGGATTACACCTCAACATAAAACAAAAATCCTCACAACTGGACCAGTAAGCAACACCATGATAAACAGACAAAAGATTGATGTTGTCAAGGATTTCATTTTACTTGGATCCACAATCAACACCAGTGGAAGCAGCAGTCAGGAACTCAAAAGACTCATTGCATTGGGCAAACCTGCAGCGAAAGATCTCTTTAAAGTGTCGAAAAGCAAAGATGTCACCTTGAAGACTAAGGTGCGCCTGACCCAAGCCATGATGTTTTCAGTTGCATCATATACATGCGAAAGCTGGACAGTGAATAATGAAGACCGAAGAAGAATTGACTCCTTTGAATTGTGGTGTTGGTGAATAATATTGAATATAGCATGGGCTACTAAAAGAATGAACAAATCTGTCTTGAAGAAATACAACCAGAATGCTCCTTAGAAGCAAGGATGGCGAGACTATGTCTCACATACTTTGGATATGTTATCAGGAGGGATCAGTCCGTGGAGAAGGACATCATGCTTGGTAAAGTAGAGGCTCAGTGAAAAAGAGGAAGACCCTCAACAAGGTGGATTGACGCAGTGGCTGCAACAGTGGGCTCAAGCATAATAATGATTGTGACGATGGCACAGGACAGGGCAGTATTTTGTTCTGTTGTACATACGGTCGCTGTGAGTTGGAACTGACTCGATGGCACCCAACAACAACAACAACAATAATCTTGGGTCATTTGGCAAATACTTATTAAGTACTGATTATATACCACTCACTGTGTTAGGCTTAACGGAGCCCTCATGGCACAGTGGTTAAGAGCTTGGCCACTAACCAAAAGGTTGGCAATTCGAATCCACCAGCTGCTCCTTGGAAACCCTAATGGACAGTTCTCCTCTGTCCTGTAGGGTCGCTATGAGTCAGAATCGACTCCACAACAACAGGTTTACGAGTGTTAGGCTTGGATCCCTGGTGGCGTGGTGGTTAAGAGCTCGGCTGCTAACCAAAAGGTTGGCAGTTCCAATCCACCAGTTGCTCCTTGGAAACCCTATGGGGCAGTTCTGCTTTGTTTTATAGGGTCTCTGTGAGTGGGAATCGACTCGATGGCAACAGGTTTTTTTGTTAGGCTTTGTGGTGATTGAAACTGTCAAGTAGTTCTTGCTTTGGGCCATTTATGCCATAATCATGGAGCTGAAAGAAGACCCGTGTGCCTGGAGCACAGGGACCGAGATGGAGACTAGAATGAGATGAGACTGGAAGGCTAGGCAGGGTCCTGGTAATAACAAGCTTGTAGTTATGGTAAAGACTTTAGACTTCTCTCACTGTAATGAGAAGCCATTGAAGGTTTATAGCAAGGGGATCCAACTACTGAAATTTTATAAAAGATTACTCTGGGCAGCAGTGGGCAGCAGTGGCAAATGGTTGGGAACTTAAGCAAAGATAGAATTAGTTTTGATTTTCTGCTGTGGATAGCCTGGTAGCCATAGGACACTGTAGTGATATTGAGAGAGAGTGTGTGTGTGTGTGTGTGTGTGTGTGTGTGTGTGTTAGGGGAATTAAAAGAAAATCACAGTAGTTGGAGAAGTAAAAATCTACTTGATTTCCAACATGCTAAATAGACACTATTTCTCCTAATGTTATTTGGGAGCTTTTTAGTTGAGATTTCATTAAATTCTCTTAATTCATGAGAATGCCATAAAACTAAAAATAATAAGCCCATGGCAATAAAAGAATCCTGAATGTACTAATAATGGAGATGTATTTTGGTTGTGCTAACAATGGAGAGCCATAAGATATAGATATACATGTAAAAAAAAAACCTAAATCAAACCAGTTGCTGTCGAGTTGATTCTAACTCATGGTGACCCCTTGTGTTTCAGATTAGAACTGTGTTCCATAGGGTTTTCAGTGGCTGTGACCTTTAGGAAGTAAATAGCCAGGGCTTTCTTCGAAGGTGCCACTGGGTAGATTCAAACTGCCAATCTTTTGCTTAGTTGCTGAGTGCATAACCATTTGTGCCACCTAGGGACTCCAGGTTCAGGTGTAGATATATAATTTTTTCTAGATTATTTCTTTTGGGACTGATGTTAATTAGAATCCGTATGGGAGAATGAGGAGTACATTTGAGATTAGTTTACTGTCATTTACAAAGGAATTAATTTGTACTGAAGTAACATTACCTTAGAGTAATAAAAATTATTGTTGTCATGTGCCGTTGCGTCAGTTCTTCCTCCTAGCGACTACCATTTATTCAACACCGGATTTATTCTGAAAATGTTAGAACAATTTTAGGAAGGAAGTATTATCCTTCCTAACTTAAAGATGAAGAAATTGAGATTTAGAGAGTTTAAATGATTTGCCCAAGACAAGCAGGAGAATCCTCTCCTTTTTAGCTTCAAAGCCCTTGCAGTTTCTCGTGTGCTGTCTGAATTAGAATCTTTGGGATTTGAGAGTACGTAAGCACGTTGATTGGGAACCAAGTAAACTCTACCGAGCGGCAGCCCTGGTGGTGCAGTGGTTAAGAGCTGTGATTGATTGGAAACCCTGTGGGCTGTTCTGCTCTGTCGTATAGGGCCACTATGAGTTGTAACTGACTGGATGAGAACTTTTCCAACAACGTGTCCCCTAATCTGCCTATTAACCCACATCTACACCTGACATTTGCTTCTTTCCTCCTGTTGTGATGAAAAAGGCTCCTTCCTCCATGGACTTGAGTCTTTTTTTCTTTTTAATCTCTTACATCTTCAGTCTCTGTCTCCTACTGTCTCTTCACTAGCTTCGTGCCATGAGAATAAACCAGTCCCTCCTCAAAGCAAAATACTTTATATATCAGTTCGCAATTACTGTGTAACAAACCACTCCAATACGTGGTGAACTAAACCAACCAGCATTTATTTAGCTCACTGTTCCTATGGGTCAGCAAATTAGGCTGGGTTCAGCTGGGTTCACTCATGCATCTGTGGTTAGCTGCCAGTCAACTAGACAGCTTTGCTTTTGGGGCATTGGCTGGGCTAGTGGCCAAGGCCACCCAGATGACTGGGACGTAAGTCTTTCATCATCCAGCAGGCTAACCCAGACTTGTGCACATGGTTGCTTGGGAGGGTTTCAACCTTCAAAGCATCTTGAGGCCTTGGCATAGAACTTATATAATGCCCCTTCCCTCACATTCTGTCAGCCAAAGCAAGTCACAAGGCCAGCCCAGATTCATTGGGTGGAGAAGGAGACTCCTGAACCAGGAAACTCTTCTTTATCGCTGGCTAACTCCAACTCATCTTTAAAGGTCATACTCATCACTCTCAAGCTGAATGTGTGCCGTTAGCCTGGGCTCTCTCCATTACTGCATAGAGAACGTTGTGTGCCAGTTGCTGGTTTACCTCTTAGTGGAAAGTGAGCTCCTTAAAAATGGTCACTGTGTTTTAATCCAGAATTTGGCAAATAGTAGGTAACTTTTAAAACCTGAAGTTTTTGTGAAAATAAAGCATTCAGGCAGTTGTTATCTGGTGATATAGAAGTTGGGATAAAAAACCAAAACCTGTTGCTGTTGAATCCATTCCGAATCATAGCAACCCTATAGGAAGTTGGAATAGAACATAATATATGCTTGCATTTTTTTAACTTGATTGTTGACATTTAACAACTGCGGAGCAAATAATCTAATATATTAAAATAGAATATTTATTTTATAAGATGATGAGTATAAAGAATTATTACCAGCATTCTGAGCAGAAATCAGTGTTAAATATTTTTACACTATCTTTTGTAGTTTTTCATTAGGTTAGAAGTTTGTTTATAAGGAAGACAAGTTGCAGTGTTTTTTTCTGTTCTACATTTTCCCCCTTTTGATCAGGATTCTTCTATGGAATCTTTTTTAAATTTTATTGTTGCACTTTAAGTGAAAATTTACAATTCAAGTTAGTCTTTCATACAAAAATTTATACATACATTGTTGTGACCCTGATTGCTCTCCCTATACTGTGACAGCACACTCCTCCTTTCCACCGCTGATTTTCGTTGTCCATTTAACCAGCTCCTAATTCTGTCTGCCTTCTCGTCTCACCTCTGGACAGGAGCTGCCCATTTAGTCTCATGTATCTACTTGAGCTAAGAATCACAGTCTTCACAGGTATCATTTTATGTCCCTTCTATGGAATCTTTGATCAAAATTTTCAGTAATTGTAGCCAAACACCATCCAGTTCTTCTGGTCTCATGACAGAAGAGGCAGTTGTTCATAGAGGCAGTTAGCCACACATTCCATATCCTTCTCCTATTCCTGACTCTCCTTCTTCCTTTGTTGTTATCCAGGTAAACAGAGACCAGTTGCTGTGCCTTGGATGGCCGCTTGCACGTTTTTAAGATCCCAGGCACTATGCATTAGAACAGGAGCACTAAACATGTTATTAGACCAGTTAACTGGGATGTCCCAGGAAACCATGACCCTAAACTTCCAAATCAAGAAACCAAATCCTGTGAGGTTTTTGGCTGTATATAATCGGCCTCAGCAGCTACTATTTTTGTGTGTGTCATTGTTGTAAATATATGACACAACTTTGGCCAATTCAACTTTTTTTTTCTTTTTCTAAATTTTATTTATTTTGTTGTTGTTGGGAATATACACAGCAATACATAACACCAATTCAACCATTTCTGCATGCACAATTTAGCGACATTGATTGCATTCTTAGAGTTGTGCAGCCATTCTCACCCTCCCTTTCTGAGTTGTTCCTCATTAACACAAACTCACCGTGCTCTAAGTTTCCTGTCCAGTCTTTTACGTCACTGCTGTCAGTTTGATCCCATATAGATAGTTCTTAAAAGAGCATAATGCTCAACGCAGGCCGTTTTTACTAGTTAAGCTAAACTATTGTTTGGTTTTAAGGTGACTTTCGGGGATATTTTTGGTTTAAGGTTTAAATTTTATCTCAGGGCAGTAGTTTCAGGGGGGCAAGTTGTATTTTCATGGCATATTTGTCAGAGAGAAAGCATGCCAGTCCGTTAACTAGTCCATTGGGATTCGGGATAGAATATCTGTTTTATAATGTAAAATGAAGGAAGGGTGTCAGCTAGCACTCTGGATGTTGCTTTGAAAGATAGTGAAAATAGATGTTTCTGTTAGGATGAGAGGTAAGATATATATATAACGTAAGCTCCGCTGTAAGAGAATATGTCTCATTAATGTATTGATCCTTAGTTCATGGGTTTTCACATGCATTTTATTTTATATTTTAGGTTTGGCTGTCTATAGCTCTCCAAACTCCTAAAACTTGACCGTATTTTTCCATCACTGGGTTGTTTTCCTGATATTTAACCATGCAGCGGAGATCAAGAGGGATTAATACTGGGCTTATTCTGCTCCTTGCTCAGATCTTCAATGTTGGGATCAACAATATTCCACCTGTCACCCTAGCAACTTTGGCACTTAATACCTGGCTCTTCTTGAATCCTGTGAAGCCCCTGTATGACTCCTGCATTAGTGTGGAGAAGTGTTACCAGCAAAAAGACTGGCAGCGTTTACTGCTTTCCCCTTTTCACCATGTAGACGATTGGCATCTGTATTTCAATATGGCATCCATGCTGTGGAAAGGAATCAACCTGGAAAGAAGACTGGGAAGCAGATGGTTTGCCTATGTCATCACCACATTCTCCCTGCTCACTGGGGTGGTGTACCTGCTTTTGGAACTTTCTCTTGCAGCATTTTTGGATGAACCTGATTTCCAAAGGAACTGTGCTGTAGGCTTCTCAGGTAAGGCAGGTGAACTCCTGAGGCAGCATGCATGAGAACAGGGGAGGTGTGCCTGCTGTCCGTTACTGAAGTGTGGGTCCCTAGTTGGTACAGGCACTGAGTTCTGAGAGGTCAAGAGCTGCCGGGGCTCAGATTTTGGAGAAGAGGCTGATTGGAGACACAGGTTTTGCTATTCTGCGCCATGCTGTATCTTTCACTCTTGGACAATCTGGACTGGGGCCGACTTGAAGGTGGTTCTGCAGGGAGATGGAATCCTGGACACATGGCAATGGTCCCATCCTGGTGGGACCAGGATAGCTCCTCAGGTGTACTGTGATAGGGAGTTCTCAAAAAAGAGAGGGATACCTCTCAACAACTCCATTAAAATTAATGCACCACACCCTACCCATGGCATGTGCTCCGTGTTTTAGGAACCAGGATGGTCACTCTACATGACTCCTGTGTAATTCATAACAGCAGATCCATAGAGTTGGCATTGTTTTGATTTTTGCAGATGAGGAAGGTAAGACCCAGAGAAGTGAGGAAACTTGCTCACCGTCCCACAGCTTGTGAGCGGCAAGCTGGGATTTGAACCTGGTCTTATATGACTTGAACCATGTGTTTCATGGCCTCTCACTTTTCCCCTTCACTAGTTCTCTCTTTTTTTTTTTGGCATCTATTCCACAGGGCTGAAATTGCCATCGGGGTTTAAGTTAGGTGTTCTAAAAATTAGAATGGGAGGAAGAGTAGGAAAATAGTTCTCAAGCAGAAGGAAATCTAATCCTTCCCTTCTACTTGCCATTCTCCCCATTCCCTGCCAAGATGCATCCTTATACATCTGATCTTGGAGAAGATAGAAAATATGCCCTGCCTTCCACATGTCTTTCCACCGTAGAGGTTAGAGAAGTACACGTTGCTGCTGTCTTATCCCCATTTTAAGTGTTGTGTATTTAGTAGTATACTGAAAGTCGTTATGAACTTCTATGCTAAGAAACCTCAAAAGAATGCTTACCTTGAACTTTTCTTCTGTCTTTTTTTACCGAGTGCTGGGTGACGTGTTGGAAGGAATGGAATATTACAAAAGAAAAACGTAGATGTAGTTGAATGATCATATTCACATTTAATTAGTTTTCTTAGCAAATGTTGATTCCCTAGTTCCTCTCCACATTTGGGTTATTGATACTTGTGTGCTCTTTATTCTCTTTTAGGAGTTTTATTTGCTTTGAAAGTTCTTAATAACCATTACTGTCCTGGAAGCTTTGTCAACGTTTTGGGCTTTCCCGTACCCAACAGATATGCCTGCTGGGCAGAACTTGTGGCTATTCATTTCTTCGCGCCAGGGTAAGTGTTTGCTCTTAGAGAATAAAGATGAAGAACTTGATGTTCCATGGAGAAAGAATGGCTGTAATAATGAGGTAACCTGTTTGTTTTTTACCATGAAGTTTATTCTTTAACTATAGGAATAGAACTGAGCTTAATGGTTTTAATATCAGAAATTCCTGGGTTTGAATCCTGTCAGCCATTGAGCTGTGTGATTTGGGACACTTATCTTATCTGAATTTCATTTTTCTCATCTTTTAAGTAGGAATAAGAGAACCTCATATACAGGATTGAGGACCAATATTAACCAGCCTGTCAGCTGGTTAATTCTAATAACAATAATCCAGAGAAGCACACTGAAACCACGTAATGATAAAAATGGAAGAACAAAACAAAAGGGACACTAGTCCAATGCTTTTAAGTCATTTTAATTGTGGATTGTCTTGGAAATTTGTTGTTGTTGTTGTTAGTTGCCATTGAGCTGACTCCAACTCACGGTCACCCCATGTACAACAGAATGAAACGTTGTCTAGTCCTGTGCCATCTTCATGATTGTTGGTATGCTCAAGTCTACTATTGCAGACACTGTATATTTTGAGTGCCTTCCAACCTAAGGGGCTCATCTTCCAGTACTGTATCAGACAATATTCTGTTGTCATCCATAGGGTTTTTTGTTTTTTTTTTTAATTTTACTTATTTTGTTGTTGTTGTTGAGAATATACACAGCAAAACATGCACCAATTCAACAGTTTCTGCATGTACAATTGAGTGCTATTACATTCTTCAAGTTGTACAACCATTCTCAGCCTCCTTTTCTGAGTTGTTCCTCCTCCGTTAACATAAGTTGACTGCCCCCGTAAGTTTCCTATCTAATTTTTCAAGTTGCTTTTGTCAGTTTGATCCCGTATAGATAGATCTTAAAAGATCATACTACTCAAGGCAGACATTCTTTACTATTTAAGCTAAACTACTGTTTAGTTTTAAGACTTCAGGGGATATTTTTGGTTTAAGTTTTAAAGATTATCTCAGGGCAACAGTTTTGGGGGTTCATCCAGCCTCCATGGCTCTAGAAAGTCTGGAGTTCATGAGGAATTTAAAATTATTCTGCTTTTTCCTCCTTTTGACCAGGATGCTTCTATAGAATCTTTGATCAAAATGTTCAGTAATGGTAGCTGGGCACCACCCAGTTCTTCTGGTCTCATGGCAAAGGAGGTGTCTTGGTTATCTAGTGCTGCTGTAACAGAAATACCACAAGTAATTGGCTTCAACAAAGAGAAGTTTATTCTCTCACAGTCTAGTAGACTACAAGTCCAAATTCAGGACATCAACTCCAGGAGAAGGCTTTCTCTTCTCTGTTGGCTCTGGAGGAAGGTCCTTGTCATCTGTCTTCCCATCAGTCTTTTCAGCATGGGGACCCCAGGTCCAAAGGACACGTACTCCTGGCTCTGCTTTCTTGGTGGTATGAGGTCCCCCTGCATCTCTGCTCTCTTTTATATCCCAAAAGTGATTGCCCGAAGATACAGTCTAATCTTATAGATTGAGTCCTGCCTTATTAACCTAACTGCTGCTAATCCCATCTCATCAACATCATAGAGAGAGGATTTACAACACATAGGAAAATCACATCAGATGACAAAATGGTGGACAGTCACACAATACAGGGAATCATGGCCTAGTCAAATTGATACACATATTTTTGGGAGACACAATTCAGTCCATAATGTTACCGCAATAATGCGGATTGTAGCTGCCTGCTGCAATAGCCAATTCTGATACAGGGATGAGGTGAGCAGCAAGATGTTTATTATATATCCATATATAGGAGACAGAGGGGGATAGATTCCTCCAAAAAACCCGTCTTCCCCCACTGGAGATCAGCGGAAGGCTTTTTGTAGGGACAGGATATGGATCTTAGAAGTTTCTGTTAGTTTCCCCTTGAGGTGGTGATGTCTTAGATGAGTTAACCTTCTACTGGTATTCTTAGAGGTTATCTGGTGACATCCTTGGGGATTATCTGGCGACATCCTGCTTTTTCTTGTCACAAGATGGGTGCTTTGTTTTTTTTTTTCATCGTTAGATCATTATCACTTTTTTCCTACCCTCCAAGGAGGAACATCGGTTAATCTTAAACATTTCGTAGAGACGGGAGAAACAAGATCATGAGACAATGTGGCGGTTAGCAATGGAGAGTAAATAATAGTGAACCAGGCCTGTGCAGCCTCTTCCAATAACAGGAGGCATTTGTTCATAGAGGCAGTTAGCCACACATTTCATGTCCTCCTCCTATTCCTGACTCTCTTTCTTCCTTTGTTGCTCCAGGTGGAAAGAGACCAATTGTCTTGCCTTGGATGGCCACTTCCTTGGCTCATTTTTGGAAGTAGATTGCCAGGCCTTTTTCCCTAGTCTTTCTTAGTCTGGAAGCTGCACTGAAACCTGTCCACCATGAGTGACCCTGCTGGTTTTTGAAATACCAGTGATAAAGCTCCCAGCATCACAGCAATATGCAAGCCACCACAGTACAAGCTGACAGACGGGTGGTAGATTTGGGTAATAAAACTCTTCGAACAAAAGACATTACTCACAAGCCCAATATATAACATAAAACAACCCTGAACTGTTTTGAGTTAAAAGGAAGCATGGGGTGCTATGGCTGCCTTGGAGGGCCTCCACAGAACCCTAGGGCTCCAAGAAATGCAGTTTGAGAGCCACTGATCTGGATGAATCCTTTCCTTTACAGATAAGTACATGGAAACTCGAGGAAGCCAAGGGGCTTGTTACCTTGCATACAGTTCAGGGCAGACACTAGATGAAGTAGGATTCAGGCCTCCTGACTCCTGGGCTGGTGTCCCTGCCCGTTCATTCATGCTGTGCTTCCCTCCTTTAAGTCTTTTCTCTGCTTTCTGTCTAGAAAATGGAGGATAAATGGTATGTTCCCACCTCTTCCACCAGCCTCCCTTCACCTGATCTGTATAATGCAACCAGAAACGCATGGACCTGGACACTGGAGAGAGGAGAGATTCAGGGAGAGGAAGGAGAATTCTTTGCTGCTCTTCTTTCAGACAGAAATTTTTATGTTGGTTTTGGTTTGTGTGAGTGGAGTGAGTGTCCTAATTTATTTGAGAATATTCTTATTGGGTGTCAGGTCAGCCTAGCAGCTTTCAGTCCTTGTTTAATGCTTATTCCATATCTCTGACCAGCAGCGAACACCACTCATTTACAACCGTATTGTTCTCTTTTGACAGTTTAGTAAAGAAAGCCTAACAAAATCTTCAAAGTTTCATTTAAAAAAAGGTCCAGTAATGTCTGTCTCCTGTCTGAACAGCTCTTTCTCTATACCTGTCACTCACAGCTCCCTTGCCTTGCTGGGTGTGACTTGGTTCTCTCTGTAGATGGGAGATTCTTGTAGGGGGCGAGGCAACACCCAACATTCATATGAAAATCACTCCGTTGGGTACTTAAACTATTATTCTGTAATGAATCCATTGAATAGCAATGCCTTTAGTAGTCTTAAGGCAACTATTTCTGAAGAATCTCATTGTGTGCTTAATTTTTTTTAGAGCCCTGCCCCCCACCTTTACGTGGAAAAGGCGTGGTTGCATTTTTCTATAATATGCTTATTAGCCGTGGAAGGACCTGATACTCTGAGTCTGGGAATTAAATCAACTTTTCTGTCTTTGAAGTTGGAAAGAGTAAATCTTTCAGTTTTTAGGGTTTGACTACTTTAAATGATAAACTTCTGATGTCCAGACCTGCATGTGTCCATAGAAAGCCCAAGCCAGAGACTGGCCCTGGAAACTTAAGAAGTGAGCACTCCTTTAAGGTGGATCCCGGAAGAATGGGAGAAACCAGAGCTCTCTTTGCTTTACACTGTTACTCTCCCGGTGGTTGTCAATTAGAATTTTCATTAGGAAAACACAGGAAACCATTAGAACAAAGCCTGCTTTTAGTGTAGTACTATACTGGCTGCCCTAGGGAAGGAAAAAATATCCACCGAAACACGTGTGTTATGGACGTCTGTGTTTTATGAAAGCCATGGAATTAGTGATTTCTCCCAGTTACAGATTAATAGCAGCCATTAGGCATTGTGATGGGGTGTGGACTTGACAGACTCAGCTGTCAGCCTCATTTGCGTGCTGCTTATACTTTTCACAGTACGTGTGTGTGCCTTATTGCAGTGATTGCTTTGGGTCATGTCCTTATTTTCATTTCCTTGGGACCCTGGTAAGGGATTGTGTTTGAAGAGATATTGCTTCTGAGATGGCACAGAAGGGCAGGCCTGCCATAGGCCCCAGGAAGGAGGTGGGCTAGCTACTTCTGGAGAAGCTGCCACCTTCAGGGAGTGGGCACTGGCCCCTTCCCACTTCCCACCTCAACCAATATTCTGTTGGTAGAAGGAAGGGGTCCAGTTTTTACTTTCTAGCCCAAATTATGAATCTCTGCAATTTCTCACATGAGCCTTAGACTATCTAGTCAGAAAACTGAAGCTCCGAAAAATTAACGTTACCCAGAGTTACCAAGCTGGAGGGCACTTGGTCAAGTGTAAGACTCAGGAAGTCATCTGATCTCTCTGAGACTCATTTTCCTCATCTGCTCAAATGGGAATATTACCCTTCCTGTTTCATAAGTCAGTTTTAAGACATCAAAGAAGTAATTCATATGAAAGTATAAATGATAGAAGTAGTTAACCCTTGTATTTATTATGAAATAAATCACTGGAAGTATGCAGTGTCCACGGAAAGGAATCCCACCTGATTTTCTTATCTTCCTAAAATTGATAACATAAATCAGGTAATCATTTAATCTTGTTTGTTAAAATTCTGTACCGCCCTTGCTCTTGCAGACTGTTCCACCCTGAACAACCAAAAAAGAAAAAAACCAAACCCACTGCTGCCAAGTCGATTCCAATTCATAGTGACCCCATAGGACAGGGTAGAACTGCCCCAAAGTGTTTCCACCTGCTGGATTCAAACTGCTGACCTTTTGGTTAGCAGCTGTAGCTCTTAACCACTACACCACCAGGGTATCCTGAACAACAGCAGTCTAAGAATGCCATGAGCCACTCTTAGTAATTAGGCAGGCCCTGACTACATTTGGGCCCCGGGAGATTCTTCAGTATAATATGGTAGTTTTGAAGACATTAACCCCTTGGTTTTGGATACTGTTTCACTACTAATGTTTGACAAGAATAATTACTTTTATCCTATTAAAATTCCTTGGGTAGTTTGACGAGATGGTAGAAAAATAGATTTTTTTTATTCATTCCACTTTTTTTATTATACACATTTTCAAACGTAACAAAAAAGTTGGAAGGAAAGTTGCTGAACTTTTTGAAAGTAAGTTGGCAAACATCAAGATGATTCACCCCTAAAAACTTGAGCATGCATCTCTTAAAAATGAAGGTCATTGGAGTCAAGGAGGTTAAGGAGTTGTGAGGTTAAGGTGTTGGATGGATTCTCCGCATGGATGGTAAAATCAGCCAGCATGAGCGTAGGAGTTAGGGTGGGGTGTGTAAACAAACAAGCAGGTGACGAAGTTGTAAATTTAGTGAGACCCAAATTGGCCTGATGGATGACAACACAAGGAGGAGTTTTGCTTTTCTCAGGGTTAGGTCAGTGTCTGTAGCAGCTCAGTGAGAGGGCTGCTACCTGCATTCAGGTCTTTCAAGGATAAGTAATGTTATTTTTCAACAAGTTATACCAGTTCATTGTGTCATTTTTACCAATTGTGGCACAAATATGCCTATATCGGGTGCCATAATTTTTATAAAAATACTTTTTAGTAGGTATAACATGATGTTGCCAAGTTATGTTGTATGTATATACATACATATGTATATGTGTATCTAAGTATGTATATACACACACTCATTCATTCATTCACTATCCAGGATGAACATTTTCTGAAGCACGTTTGTTCTCTGTTTAAATCACGTGGTTACACCTTTTGTCTTTGTATCTACTGAAACTGTTGCCTTTTTCTAATGTGCTTGAATGAAAATTGTATATAAAACTGATATTCACTTTGGTTTATTTCATGAAAGCATGTTTTCCCAGTCTGTTCAAGAGTTCAGTTTTAATCAACTTTCCAGGACTGACCTGAGTAGGTTTGTGAAGTAGGGGAAATTCTTCTGCGTTGCTCAGATGTCCACTGTACATTTCCTCCATCCCCTCTTCAGAGGTTCCCATAAAGGACAGTAGAGTTAGATGAGTCATAAAAAGAGTTGGTTAATTTTTCCTGTCTCTCAGGAGTATTACACTTGAGAAAAACCTCAAGGTAAGATCAATACTTAACCCAATGCAGTGATTCCCTTGAATTTAGATTTTATGAGACAAGAATGAGAAATTTTGGGATTGGGACTTTCCCTTGGCTAGAATTGGAATTATTTGAGGGAAAGGGTGTGTATAAATCACCTCTGTGGCTCTGGGGTCCAGCACAGTGAACTCAAAAACAAACATTCAACCAATCAAACAAACAAAAAATCAAGTGTGTAGAATGAAAGGAGACCCAGCCTATCCTGAACAGCTGGACAAAGTGGTGTGGCCCATTCCCTGAACGCCGTAGGAAGAGCTTAGAACTGAGTAGAAGGTGCGTTAAGAACCGAGAAGACAGTTTAGTTTGACTACTGAATTATCTTCTGTTTTTTTTTCTATGAGATTTAATATAATAATTTCTTGTTAAAATTGGTTAAATTTACAAATAATTAAACTGAAGAGAAAGCAATAGTTTAAAGATAACCTTATTTCCCTGCTTCTAATTGAAAAGAACAACACATTCATTGTAGAAAAGTTGACAATACATAAATGTTTGATGAGGAAAACAAATTGCTCATAGTCTCCTACCGAGAGGAAACTAGTGTTAGCATTATAGTCTCATGCATCCCTACCCATGTACACAATTGTGTCTTCTCCTTTTTTCCATTGAACATATGATAAGCACAGTTCTTCAAAAGCCTCATTTTTAATGGTTGTGTGATTCCTGTTGTGGTTCCTTAATGTATTTTATAATTCATTATTTTTACATTGGATAGTTAAACTACCTAATCATTCAGATTCCCCGTGAGGATATATTTTAGACCATTATTTGCAAACCTTGGAACCCAAGCCTGAATATGCCCTTCAAATAGATTCTTAGAAGTAGAATCATGGGTTAAGAGTGAGCTTTTTTTCATGGTTCTTTGTAAATATTATCAACTTCCTTTCTGTGAGTTTATTTTTACCTAGAGTCCCCCAGCAGCCTACTTCCCCACTTCCTGGTGAGCTTGAATGTGCTTTTATTTTTCTGGAAATTTGATAAATAACAAATATTATTCCCTTGTTATTTATAATTCTTTCATTAGTGAGATGGGGCACTTTTTCATCTGCTGATTAGTTAGTTATATTAGTTATATTCCTTGGTCTGTGGTTTATTGGTTCGTGCCCTCTACGTGTTTTCAAGAAGCTGTACTTGTTCAGTATTAAAGACTGGTGATATTAAGTACCAAGTGGTTCTTCTTCTTAGATTGTATATACTAAGAGAAGAAGAACTTAACTACACTGTACCATTTTCAGTTCTATAAAGAATAACAGACAATGCTTTTTTGTTGATTTTAATAGATAAAGGTTTATTCTAAACTATAGCTAAGTACAGAATGTCCTTTACATTGACAATAAAGAAATGATATAATAGATTTTTTTGGGGGGGAAAATAAAGGAAGATACAGATTTTATTATTATTATTTTAAAAATAAACTTTATTTGTTAGAATGGCTTTAGATTTACAGAAAAATTGCAAAGATAGTATAGAGGGTTCCCATATAACCTGCACCCAACTTCCTATGTTATTAACATCTTACATTAGTAACATTAGTTACTAATTTGTTACAATTCATGAACCAATACTGAGATATTATCATTAATTGAAGTTTATACTTTATTTAGATTTCCTTAGTTTTTACCTAATGTCCTTTTTTCTGTTCCAAGATCCCACCCAGGACACCATGTCACATTTAGTTGTCTTGTCTCCTTAGGCTCCTCTTGGCTGTGACGTTGGTTTTATTTATTTTTAACACAGAGTTATAAAGTATCATTCCCGAGTGCCTATGTGTGTGATCCTTAGCTACCTCCCATTTGCCCTTGTGGGCCTTCAGAAGCAGTGTTCAGTTAGCCACATAGCACAGTTTCTGAGCAAGTTTTAATCTTGGTGCATAGACACATTTTATCTTCTGTGTTTGGACAGTCCTGCTGCGGTTCCATTTAAAAATGTACACGTCACACTCAGAGGTGGAATTAAACCACAAGGACATGAGCAATTTCCATACCAAGCAGAGCATGCCACCATGGAGGGCGCCTGCCGGCTATAAATTTGTCAGGCCTTGTTTCGGGCCTACTTTACCCTGTTGGCTGGCTCAGAATAACAGAGACGAGCAGTAGATAGAAACGAGCAAGCAGCTGTTTTTCCAGTTGAACACAGAGTGGTCTGGAATAAGGTTCACTACCCAGGTTGAAACTAATTGGCCGTCATGCTGTGATGTAATTGTGGGTGTGTGGATGATAACACCTACCTAATCTGTACTTAACTAACTAGGCTCGTTAATGATCAATTCTGGTGACTTGGTGACAGGTGCAAGACTTGGGTTTACCTTACTGGATGTCTCAGATAAATGATGACAAGAGGTTATTTTAAAAAAGATTAAATAAAAACATTTGAAGAAAAATCACATGTCCTGGGTTAGAAGGTGGTATCAGTAAGTGCATCTAATTAAATTGAAGAGCCCAGTGTAATGTATTTTACAGGCAAGGGGTGTTTTTTAATATGAAAAGGTAATTACCAAATATACCAATTATTTTGACTTGATTTGTTTTTCTTATTAATATTTTTTCATTAAAAAAATAATGACGCTTGTGAAGCACATTTATTTCCCTTTGGAGTATTTAGAATATGCACTTTGGCCTATTTGAAATTTTTTTTTAGGAGATGCTATTGGAGAGAAATGTTATACAATCACACATTCACTCTCAGCTAATAAGAAGATAAATCACATCTCTCTGGAGATTTCTGATGTATTAAGTCTTTCCATTTCGGTATAAGGAGGACTGTTTTTAGATAGAGAGCTCTTTATATTTGCTAATTTCCCTTCCTCTTCTGGAGTATTAAGTGATTTTTAGTTAAAAGTCAGGGGAGTTAAATAGACAAGAGGACTGTTTTCCATTTACATTCAGGTTTGGTTCAAATTATGCAAAATGAAGACGGTCTGTGCTATGCATTGAAATCATTAGTACATCAATTATTCTGTGATAACCACCTGAGAACTGGCTGCAGACTGAATGAACATTCCTTCCATTTAAAGTTGGCTTCTCGTTAGCTTATCTGAGAGATAAAATAATAGGATTCTAATTTATCTGTCTTTAAATGGACATTGTTCCCCTCTGAATTCAAGAGGAAAGCACTTTAATTTTCTAGTTATTTATAACTCACAGGTCAAGTAAACAACAAGATTTTTCTAGCAATATGTTAAACTTCTATTATTTACATTGTCATAATTCCTTGATCCTAAGCTACACTTTTTTTCCCGCATCTTTTTAGGACAAAATAGGCCACAACATGATCAAGGTAACATCAAAATTCAGTAGGGAAAATAAGGATTATTTAGCAAATGGTACTTGTTTTAAGTATTTGGAGGAAGCTAAAGTTAGAGCTTTACTTCAGTATATCCCAAAACAGGTTTCTGATGAATTAAGTTTAGAAGATTTAAAAAACAAAATTTGAAAAATGTCTAAGAACGTATGAGGGAAAATTTTCAGTTCTTGGGTTATAAAGACATTTTTAAACATAAAAACAATAAACATAATATCAAGTCAAGGCAGAAGCAATAAATTTTTATCCCCAGGCCCAAATACATTATAAATCAAGATGAAACGCATAAAATTAGAAATAAATTAGGAAAAGGATCACATCCCTTGTAGTGAACAATACAAAGTGCAAGAAAAATACTGACAGACGAATTGGCAAATTGGCAAAGGATATCAATAGATGATTTATAGGGAAAAAAATCAATGCCTGATAAATGTATAACGTAAAAATTCATTGTTAATCAAATAAAGGGAAAATAAAACAAAAAGCGATTTTTCTCATTAAATTAGTAAGATTAAGAAATTATCACTGCCCTTGAGAGTTTGATGAAATGGAAATTTACGTAAACTTCTGATGGGGCTGTACATTGGTACAAACTTTCTGGAAAGTTAATTTGATAATATGAATCAAGAGCTGTAAAAAGTTTACACCCTTTGATTCACTAATTAACTTTTTAGGAATCTGTCCAAATTATAAATAACCAGAAGTACAGAAAAAGATTGATAGGAACATATTTATTGTCATGAAGTTAGAAAATTGGAGACCACTTAAATATTCAATTGTAGGTAAATGATTAAATAAATTATGACGTGATAGACTATTATGCAGCTGTTAAAATTAGATTTTCAGTCATGGAAGCTCCATAGACACATCCAGACCCCATTAGGGACCAGATTACTGGGCTGAGGGTTGTAGGGACCATGGTCTCCGGGAACATCTAGCTCAATTGGCATAACATAGTTTATAAAGAAAATGTTCTACGTTCTACTTTGGTGAGTAGCATCTAGGGTCTTAAAAGCTTGTGAGCAGCCATTAAGATATACTGGTCTTACCCCATGTAGAGCAAGGGAGAAAGAAGAAAACCAAAGACACAAGGAAAAGATTAGTCCAGAGGTCTAATAGACCACAAGTACCGCAGCTTCCACCTGACTCAGTCCAGCACAACTAGATGGTGCCTGGCTACCACCACTGACTGCTCTGACAAGGATCACAATAGAGGATCCCAGAGAGAGATGGAGAAAAATGTGGATCAAAATTCTAACCTACCAAAAAAAAAAGGCCCGACTTACTGTTCTGACAGAGACTGGAAACCCCAAGAGTATGGCCCCTGTACACCCTTATAGCTCAGTAATGAAGTCACTCCTGAGTTTCACCCTTTAGCCAAAGATTAGACAGGTCCATAAAACAAAACAAGACTAAATGGGCACACCATCTGTCTTAGGCTGGGTTCTCTAGAGAAGCCAAACCAGTAAAGTGTATAAATATATATATAGAGAGAGAGATTTATATCAAGGAAACAGCTCACGTGATTCTGGAGGCTGGAACGTCCCAAGTCCGTGAATCAGAGTAGAGGCCTCTCCCAAGTCACGCAGCCGCAGAAGGTGGCAAGCCCAAGATCGGCAAGTTAGAGAGCAGGGCTCCCACTCACAAGTTGTGCAGATCGACGAATCCCAAGTTTGGCAGATAAGCTGACAGTGCAAATCCCAAGAACCAGAGATGAGACGACAGGAGGCAGCCGCAGGATACAGAGAGCAAAAAGCCAGAACATCTGCTTATATTCAGATGCGGACCACACCCCCAAGGAGACTCCCTTTCGTCTGTTTGGCTACTCATAGTATATTCGATCATGGGAGTGATTACATTAAAACACGGAGAATCATGACCCAGCCAAGTTGACACACAATCTTAACCATCACACCATCCCAGGGGCAAGGACAAGAAGGCAGGAGGGAACAGGAAGCTGGTAATGAGAAACCTAAGATCAAGAAGGGGAGAGTGTTGACATGTCCTGGGTTGGCAACCAGTGTCACAAAACAATATGTATATTAATTGTTTAATGAGAAACTAGTTTGCTCTGTAAACCTTCATCTAAAGTACAACAAAAAAAAATTACATAATTAAAAATAAAATAAAAAATTTTATTTTCAAAGATTATTTTAATAAAATTGAAAATACTCATGATAAGAATGAAAAGTAGAATACAAAGTGGTATATATAGTATGATTTCAATTGTTTTTCAAAGTAAAAAATAGTTACAGAAAAAAGGCTAGAGAGAATTCCATCAAAATGTTAATAGTGGTGAACTTAAGGTTGTGGGATTATTGGTATTTATTATTATTATTTTTTAAACTTCTACGTGTAAAATATACTATTTCATATTCCCACCATGAGGGTCCTGATTTCTCCACAGTCTTACCACCATCTTTTGTTTTCCATTTTCTTGATCTTTGCCATTCTAATGATGAGGTGAGGTGGTGCCTCATTTGGTTTTGATTTGCATCTCCCTAATGGCTCAGGGAGCGCTGGTGGCTCAGTGGTTAAGTGCTGGGCTGCTAACCAAAAGGTCAGCTGTTCAGATCCACCAGCTGCTTCTTGGAAACACTATGGGGCAGTACTACTCTGTCATATAGGGTCACTATGAGTCAGAATCGACTTGACGGCAGTGAGTTTGGTTTGATTTTACTGACTAAAGGAGCCCTGGTAGTACAGTGGTTAAGAGCTTGGCTGCTAACCAAAAGATTGGCAGTTTTAATCCACCAATCTGTGCCTTGGAAGCCCTGTGGGGCAGTTCTCTGTCTTGTAGGGTCATTGTGAATTGGAATCCACTCGACGGCAATGTTTTTTTCAGGTTAATGGCTAAGGAGCCCTGGAGTCACAGTGGTTAGGGTCTCAGCTGCTAGCCAAAAGGTTGGCAGTTCAAACCCACCAGCCGCTCCAAGGGAAAAAGATATGTCAGTCTGCTTCCATAGACATTACAGCCTTGGAAACCCTATGGGGCAGTTCTGCTCTGTCCTAAAGGGTCACTATGACTCAGAATTAACTTGATGGCAGTTGGTTTGGGTTAATGGCTAGTGAAGGAGCCCTGGTGGTAAAATCGTTAAGTGCTCAGCTGCTAACTGAAAGGTTGGAGGTTTGAACTCACCCAGTGGCACCATAGGAGGAAAGGCCTGTTAATCTGCTCCGATGCAGATTACAGCCTAGGAGACCCTATGGGGTAGTTCTACTCTCTCATATAAGGTCACTATGAGTCAGAATCGACTTGACGGCAACGGGTTTGGCTTTTTGGTTTATGGATTGAATTGTATCCTCCCAAAATGTGTGTCAACTTGGCTAGGTCATGATTCCTAATATTGTGTGGTTGTCTTCCATTTTGTGATCTGATGTGATTATCCTATGTGTTGTAAATCCTAACCTCTGTGATGTTAATGAGGCAGGATTAGAGGCAGTTATGTTAATGAGGCAGGATACAATCTATAGGATTTAGTTGTATTTTGAGTCAGTCTCTTTAGAGATATAAAAGACAGAAGTGAGCAGAGAGGAGAGGGACCTCTTACCACCAAGGAAGAAGAGCCAGGAGCAGAGCATGTCCTTTGGACTCAGGGTCTCTGTGCTGAGAAGCAACTAGACCAAGGGGAAGATTGATCACAAGGACCTTCCCTCAGAGCTGGCAGAAGGAGAAAGCCTCCCCTGGAGCTAGCACCCTGAATTTGGACTTCTAGCCTCCTAAACTGTGAGAGAATAAATATCTGTTGGTTAAAGCCATCCACGTATAGTATTTTTGTTATAACAGCACTAGATAACTTAGTGCTGTTATAACAAAAACCCTAATCTTTTTAAAAGAAGCATCACTAAGATTTTGTGATCCAAGTCATATTTAATACATAATATTTAAAGAGTCTTTGCATTTCTCTAATGTATTTTAACTGCTGTGTCACTCTTGCATCTGAAATTATAGATTTTATTCCTTGTTCTCACCTAGAGGACACTTAGTTATAGTGTCAGTAATAGTTTGTGGAGGCTTGTGATCCTGTGACTTTTGAGGAGGGAATTTCCCATTGTAACTGACATTTGCAGATTTTGATGAACCAGTTAATTTGATTTGGGGGGTAATGCAACTTCACTGCATGATATATACCAAATAATTTGAACTCTGGACAGAGGACCACATTTCTTCCCTTCTTAAACAGTGTTCTGAAGTGTGATGCACCAGTGGGTAAAAATATCCAAGAATTTGCTAATGAAAGACAGTGTGTACAGAATCTGCTTTTCTAGCACATATTTTTATAGATGTTGAAAGTGCTATTGTCAAATAGTATTTTAAAAACTGCCAGGTGTGTGTGTGTTTTTCAAATGAGTTTTAAATCAGTACTATGCAGGTGGCAGAAAAATGACTTCATAAACTTCAGTGCTCTTTTCTACTGAATATACAAGTGGAGGCTATAAATTAAAAATGAACACTATCTGATCCATCTTTTTACTAATAACCAGTGTTGTGTTGATGGAAATTTTGCTGTTACTGATGTTGTGGCATTTTTTTTTTTTGGCATTCTACCATTAGCGAATTGCCTTAAAGTCATTTAAACGTAGATACTACATGTGTAAGGAACCCTGGTGTTACAGTAGTTAAGCACTCAGCTGTTAACCAAAAGGTCAGTTGTTCGAACCTACCAACTGCTTCCAGGAGGAAGATGTGGCAGTTGGCTTCCGTAAAGATTACAGCCTCAGAAACCCTATGGGCAGTTCTTCTCTGTCCTTTAGGGTCACTATGAGCTGGAATCAACTTGACAGCAATGGGCTTTGGTTTGACTCCATGTGTGGTAATAGTGAACTAGGATTCTAACAGCTAGCCTTATTTAGTTCATCTAACTTAATGTGTGGATCATAACAAATTACGGAGAACATTGTGAGGAATGGGAATTCCAGAAGACTTAATTGTGCTCATGAGAAACCTGTACACAGATCAAGAGGCAGTTGTTAGAACAGAACAAGAGGATACTGCATGGTTTACAGTCAGGAACGGTGTGTGTCAGGGTTGTATCCTTTCACCATACCTATTCAATGTGTATGCTGAGCAAATAATCTGAGAAGCTGGACTATGCTCTGAAGAGCGCAACATCAGGATTGGAGGAAGACCCATTAAAAACCTGCATTATGCAGATGACACAACCTTGCTTGCTCAGAGTGAAGAGGACGTGAAGCACTTATTGATGAAGATCTAAGACTGCAACCTTCAGTATGGATTACACCTCAGCATAAAGAAAACAAAAATCCTCACGACTGGACCAATAAGCAAGATCATGATAAACGGAGAAAAGATTGAAGTTTTCAAGAATTTCATTTTACTTGGATCCACAGTCAACACCCATGGAAGCAGCAGTCAAGAAGTCAGACGATGCATTGCATTGGGCAAATCTGCTGCAAAAGACTTCTTTAAAGTGTTGAAAAGCAAAGATGTCGCCTTGAAGACTAAGCATGGTGTTTTCAGTCTCCTCATGCATGCAAAAACTGGATGATGAATAAGAAAGACTGAAGAAGAATTGACGGCTTTGAATTGTGGTGTTGACAAAGAATATTGAATATACCATGGTCTGCCAAAAGAACGAACAAATCTGTCTTGGAAGAAGTACAACGAGAATGCTCCTTAGAAACAAGGATGGCGAGACTACGTCTCACATACTTTGGACGTGTTATCAGGAGGGATCAGTCCCTGGAGAAGCACATCATTCTTGGTAAAGTAGAGGTCAGTGAAAAAGAGGAAGACCCTCAATAAGATGAATTGACAACAGTGGCTGCAACAATGAGCTCAGGCTTAACAACGACTGTGAGCATGGCACAGGACCGGGCAGTGTTTCGTTCTGTTGCACGTGGGGTCACTGTGAGTTGGAACTAACTGGATGGCACCCAGCAACAACAACAACTAATGCCAGACTCATGGTGGCCTCCTTCCCTTCTCTTGCCTCCTGGGCTCTGCTGAGTCATGGGTGAGGACAGAGTAGACGTGGAAGAGATTCACTTCCAGTAAGTGTTAGCTTCTTCAGACCTTGCTCGTCCAAGCTAGTTAGTTGGCTGGCAGCATCTGTGGAATATTAAAAGTTTCCTCCCTAACCCAAGAGTCTTATTGGGAGTGAAAAATTAAGGATCACGGATTATGAGTCTTAGCCACATTTCTCATTGACTCATTACGTGTGAGGGTAAATCTCAGAATCTTTCTCCTGATCTTCCTGTCCCCAATTTCTTTTTTTCCTTAAGAAACAATAAAGGAAAACTTGTTTATGTGATAGGGCTAAATGGAACACACAGTACTGTGTGTGTTTCTTATTCCTGCAACAGATTGTGGTCTTTCTGAAGACAGAAGAATTTCCTCCTTCAACATCCTAATTATTAGTATTGTTTGGTATTGCTTTCCTCCATCAAGTATTTTACATGAATACTAATGATTTTAGTCATGTTCAAGAGTTATCACATCTCCAACAGTCACTGAGTTAGAAAGAAGTTGTAATGTGCGTTTGCTGGGTTGTGGGAAATGACTGAAGTCTCAGCCACAGAGATTGGACGGCTGAGGTTAGACAGACACAGAGAGGGTGAAGACACCTGACTCGGAACATTATGTTGAAAGCTTTTTGCATTGCAACAGTAATTTTAAAGATTTTCCCTGAGAAACTGTAAAAGTTCATTTAAAATTCATAAATTCCACTCCAGTGCCTTTCTGAGTATACTGCATATGATTGCTATCAAGCATCTTGAGCATGCTGATTATATACTGTCTAACACATGCTGTTTGTAACCGTATTTCAAATGCTGCAGAATGGACTTGCTCTGCTTATTGTATCTGAAAGGGCTCATTAGAGTTGTTGTCACCCATCTGGGTGGAGGAGGGCTGCCCAGTTAATGAGAACGATGTTCTTCATGTGCTCTGTGTCATTCTAAGACCCTTCCTCAGAGGTTGTCATCTTCAGTGATGGTTCAAGGTCCCCTTTTGATCTGAATTCCATGGATTTTTTGCATGTTAATTTCATTTCAGTTTTCTTAACGTTCCACTAAGAATCAACAGTGAAACAGAGAGGGTGGAGAAAGGGTGGCAAAAGGTCTTAGAAGATAGTAAAAGAGATTCAGACCACCTGGTGAAACAAATCTTGTAGATGTTAGAATTGGATAGGGCGGGTATTTTTTTTAAGCATTTTGTCGAGGAATGCAAATTAGAATTCAGAAGTAGATTATTTCAGTTTTTGGAAGTGTTTTATAGGCCAAAGCATGATACACTATACTAGTAGACTTATGGCTTCTGTTCATCCTTTTGGAGTCTTGTTCTCATCTTCCTCATTGTGGACTATGAATCCTAATCACACTTTCCCAGATGCACAGAGGCTGAGCAAAGGCAGGCAGAAGGTGTATCTATCAGGGAGGAGCTACTGGGGACTGATTTCATTGCTGAATTCTTCTTCTTTCAACGCATGTTTATTGAGTGCCACTCCCACTTCCTCCTAGCTCTCTGCTTCATAGCCCTTTGACCGTGATTCAGTTACTTCTCTAAGTCTCGGTTTCCTCATCTGTAAAGTGGGACCAATAGTAGTACTCAGCCTCATGGGCTTTGTTGGGAAGATTAAAAGGATAGCACCCAGAAAGTCCTGAAATCAGTGCCTGACACACTGGAAGGCTGTGGCCACGTCAGCACCCCTGAGTTGTCTTCTGTGGGTTTGAGAATGGCTCATAAAAACTCAAGCCAGTCAGAGTTTACCAGAATTTTACAGAACTGCATAATTCATGTATTTTGCTAAAAAGTGTTTGCTGACAACTTAATGGATAAAGTATCTCTGGATTTCAAAGGACTCTGTAATAGAATAAATGAATAGTTACAAATAGTGTTTCTCGGTTTACAAAAAAGTGAGATGTTTGGATTTTGACTCAGCAAGCATTTTGTTCCGTGCCTACAAAATGTCAGGCATTGTGTGGGACACTTTCACATGAATCTTCTCATTTCATTCTTGCAATATGTAATTTGATCATCTCCCACACACGAGGACTGGAGCTGTTTCTAATACAAGGGTGTAGATTCTGGGAATTAGCTCAGTAATTTAAATTGTGGGTTAACGTTCTCGTTCCATGTGGTGACAGAGTTGACCACCGACGGCTCCTGTCTTACATCAGTCTAAGGCTAGCAACCCCAGAGAAAATAGAGCCAGTATCTCCTAGCATTCATGTAAGTACCCTACCTGTCAGAATTCTTGTTGCAAACAATCGACATCAACTCTGGCAAACTTAACCACAAAAGGACTTATTGGGATGTTATCAGATAGCTTCTAGGATTGTTGGAATACTGAAGAACTGGGCTGAGAAAACCAGTAAGAACTGACTGGACACTTGCAGCTATTGCCACTGCTGTCAGTAGCCACTGGCCACACCTCATCGTTGGACTGTCATCGCCAGATTCCCCACTCATTCAAGATTTACCTAATTGGCCAAGTGTAGGTCGATGCCTGTGCCTTAGCTACCAGGAAGAGATCTGAGGGATGCCACCTTTTGGCCTCCACTGGAGGGGAGACTGTGTTTCTTTAACTGTGACGGTGTTCTGAGACAAGCTCATACAGGTCTCATGACTTCAATTCCGTTCCCTTTGTCCACAGATGGTCAGCCTAGCTGGGTTGCATTGCATAAACAAATTCAGCTCTGATGGGCAGTTTTTAGAGCTTTGTAGCCAGTGGTTCTGTGTTCTTGTTGAACCTTAATGGTGTTTTACAGATGTACCAGTAAAGCTGCTACACAGGCTGTATGTGATGTCAATAATACGCCCAGATCTCTGGTTCATATAGTAAGTGGGCCATTTCTATTTTTCTTAGGCAGAATTTTCATTCAGGCTAGATTTCACCATCAGAAAGAGAATTTATGTTTTCTGAAATTACAGACTAACTTTATGATCCAGTTTGATTTCCCAGTCTCTGTGTTAGATCTAAGTAGAATTCAGGGATTACCTGAACCCTTTACTCATGTCATCTTTGGCCATGTTTATATGATTTTCTGGTAGGTACCCACAGTTATCCAGTTTTTATAAGACCAAAGAACTTGGCAATCTTTTGAAGTAAGTTCATACACTTCTTTGCGTGAGTTTGCATAGCTTTACTTACCCCGTTACATCATTATAATAGAATATGTTAACTAAGACCAAATTACCCAGAAGGGAAACAGATGTCACTTTTTTGGGGTGATTTGAGAGGCACAGAATCTTGCTTACTTCCCAAATGTTTTTCTTATTGGCCAAATATGGTAGCTGAGATCTTACCATTAGAATTAGAACTTTGGGTTAAGATTAGCCATCCTCATCCCTGGCTACACATTAGAATCTGAGTAAATAAGAACAATAAAAATTTAAAAAAATAAACAAAACAATGTCAAGGCTTCACCCAAAAAAAATTTTATAGAATTTCTGGGTTGTTGGTTGCCGTCAAGTGATTCCAGCTCACCGAGAACTGTTTTCAAAGCTGTAACTTTTGGAAGCAGATCTCCAGACCTTTCTTTTCTGAGGCGCCTCTGGGTGGGTTCCAGCTGCCACCCTTTCGGCTAGTAGTTAAGGGCTTTACTGTTTGCACTACCCAGGGACTCAGAACTTCTGGGAGTTGGGTCCGAAGTGTTGTAACTTTTTAAGGGATCCTAGTGTGCATCCACGTTGAAAACCAGTGGGTCAAGACTACAACCTGGGAAGGGCAACTCATTCATTTCATGAGATGGTGCGTACAAGGAAAGCATAGAAGTCATTTCCACTTCCCAGTTCATTCTCGATTGGAGATGATGGAAAAGCGGACTGCCTCAGAATTTGAGGGCTTGTTGCATTGTACGTACTGGCCAGTTACACCACCCATGAGAAGCTTTGGCATGCCTGCCACACCCTCAGACTATTTCCGAGGACTTTCTTACACAAAGCTATCTTGGAACCTTTGATTCCATTTTCCTGCCACTGCTGCCCGAACCAACAGTGAATGCATGACCAGGGGCCATCTCACACACAGGCCTGGTGTGAGCCTTCTGCCCCATGGGGGAGTGGGGATTAGTGGACCCCATTGAGAACACTCCTCTCTGGGCATTTTCAACTTGAAATACCAAAAGACAGATGGTGGAGTGACCCCAAAGTTGAGTGACATGCATAGAAAAGGCATAAGCAGAAGCTAGAGGCAGAGAGAAGTTAGTGGGCTGGGCTGGAGAAGTTAAGGACACAGCAACTGAGTTACAGGGGAGCTGGAACAGGGAGGGGATGATAAGGCCATTGCACACTTGGGCTGTGTCACCCAGAATAAAGAAGACTATCTCTTTATGAGACCTGGCTGTGTTGCATTTGAAAGTGTTCCTGCCCTTTTTTCTTCCTCCTGTATCCCTATGATGAACTTCCAAGGGTCACCTAAAGCCAGTCTCTTCTCGCAGCCTGTGACACAGCCTAACTACCATCCGAACCCACACCCAAACCCATTGCTGTCGAGTTGATTCTGACTCATAACAACCCCATGGGACAGAGTCGAACTGCCCCATAGGGTTTCCAAGGCTGTAATCTTTATGGGATCTTTCTTCCGCAGAGCAGCCGGTGGGTTTGAACTGCCGACCTTTTGGTTAGCTGCCGAATGCTGAACCACTGCACCACAAGGGCTCCCTCTAACTACCACCGGGCCCTGGAATTTCCAGTGAAGGTAGTCCTTCTGAAAATACCTCTAAAAGGCTGAGCTCACAAGGAACGTCTGTTTGCTTCCTAACGGTAGCACATATTGATATCGGGCTGTAAACAATCCAGCTTCTTTTTCATTTTATATTTACTTTTTGGAGGTGATGTGCAAATTATCATTCATGTGACACCCAGAAATATTTTTGTCTGTAGTAAGAGCAGATGATGGGGTGTTTTTCACATGCCAAGTTGTATTTACTTCACCACAGTGCGATGTGGAAATGATCACGGACTCTTTCAAATCTTCTCACTCCCCATGTGCATTTCAGTTGTGGTGGGAAGTTTTCTTGCCTGTCAGTTCAATATGTTATAGCTTTACTTGGAATCCTTGGAATCTGCACTTAGTGTAGTCACATGAGAGGTGCTTTGAAAAGAAATATTTTTGAGGTGTAGTGATTAAAGGTCACCAATTCAACAGACATTTAATGAGCATCTGCAGTGTTCTAAGCCAGTGATTTTCCACTGGGGTGGGTGGCTTGGTCCCCAGGGGGGATTTGGGGAATTTGCAGGGTTGTTTTTAGGTATCATAATGATTAGCAGGGGTGCTACTGGCATTTGGTGAGCAGGGGCCAGAGATACTAGTTGTCCTGCAGTATATGGGACAGTCCTCCACAGGAATGGTCCTGCATGCCCCGCCCCCCAACTTTTGAAAGCACATTCGTGTATGTGAAGAACCTGTTTATGATTATCAGGGCCTAAAACCTAATCCTGTTTCTCATATAAACACAAGGATTTTTTTTTTTTTTTTGCATGTATTTAATATACAATGACTTTTCCAGGAAAATTGTAAATTGAATTTAAATGTAAATTGAGGGAAAATTGTACTTTGCTTTACTTGGAATCAAGAGTTATTTACCATCACATAAAATCATGTCACCAATGGAATCCTGCTGGGTGACATTTAGGGAACCATCTTGATGCCAGGCTGAGGGCATGGAAAGGAGGGGTGAGGGATTGCTAGGCCTCATCTATTATCTGGGAAGCTGTTTCGTAAAAGAGGCTTCTCCTACCTTTGCACTACCCTTATTTTTGTCCAGATCGTGTTTGGGCCTCAAGTAGATGTCAGTGGTCAGCGCCCAGCCCTGTCTGTGGTTGGTGCCATGGATAGTCCAGGGTGCATTACCAGTACAGCTGCCTTTGGTGGGCATAGTAGTGGAAGGTAACTCTTATTTACTTCTGAGTCCAAAGGTGGGGGTGGGCACTTGGGGAAAAGAGAGGGAGCATGTAGACCAAGTCCTTCCCAAATTGCCATTGCCAGAATTGCATGCTGGTGTGGCGGTTGAAGAAGGCATTAAGGCCAGAAAACAGGCAATTTAAGAACAGAGTTTAGCTTGGGAAGAAGCAGTGCTATATCAAGATCTCTCCTAGTTGTGTTAATCTGGCCACATTTTATTGCTAAAACACTGATCTGGGTGGATTTATGAAGCTTCTCAAATCATGAGGCTCAGGTCAGCTCAGACCCTACCTGGTATTAACTGCTTTTACAGGAGGAATTTATGAGAAGTACGGTAGACCATGCCTAGCTGACTGTCCCTGTCTCTCACCTTACCCTGCTCTCTTACCTTGTTCAGCACTGTGTCTCTCTCAAGCCACCTTCTTAATGAGGTCATTTGCTGTACATGCACCATGAGATTATGTCTTAGAGTAATACATTTTCTGCTTTCTGAGCTATGCCTCCGAGGGCAGCCTCTTCAGCTGTGGAAAGAATTTCCCTTTTAACCAACGAGGGCCTTTACAGCTTGTCACAGCTTTCAGTCATAGCTCTAGTGTTTGATTCTTTAACGGGGCACATGACGGCAGGAACATTTCACATTCCCACTTAGCTCAGCCTTACAAACATCCCTTTAAGGGAGTGAGGACCGATTTATGCTGGGTTGATAGGAAAGAACACTGTGTGTTGGTGTTAATGATACCTGCGTGTAGTTTGCATAACTGAAGTCCACAATAATATCTTAATCGTAGTATTTGGGAGGCGTGAAACCCCTTTTTAAGTAAACAGTTTGGTCTTTGGTCCTGGGCCCTGAGATCCTGACCACACCTGACGCCAGTTAAGTGGGGGCTGCCCACGCCAAGAGGGACCACCTGGGCGTCCACAGTGACGAAGCCTCCAGAGGCTTCTGATTACTCATGATGTCATCTATCATGGCCACGTGATGAGGCCAGTAAAAGGCCCTGGAAGACCAGGCTCACTGGAGCTTCCTGGGAGGAGGGAGGGCATCTGCTGTCAGAAGGTGACTGTGTCCCCTGAGGGCATGGAAACTGCTTCAGGAGCCCTCCCAGACCTTGCTGTTTGTGTATCTTCTAGATTAAAAACAGCCCCTTTTCCCTGCACTTTGTGAGTTGTTTCAACAAATTATCTAAGACCCTGCCCCTGGATGAATGGGAATGAGAGAGAAATGGCTGCACTGGCAGTGAGGTCTGAAATGACCAGCGAAGGGAAGCTGAGATGTCCCTGAGCTGGTTTGATATCACAGTATTGCTCCAAAGTTACCTTTCTACCATCAGTATTCGTTATAAGTAACGAGTTGCAATGTTGACTTGTGACTTTTCCTTTTAGTCTTTTTCATTAAGCGTGTATTGAGCTCCCATTCTTGTGTCAGGCACTACACAAGTGCTCCACGTCTGGGAGTCAACAGAATAACAGCAACAAAAAAATGGCTGAGGGTTTTTTCAGAATTTATAGAAGGATATGGAGGAGCCCTGGTGGTGCAGTGGTTAAGTGCTTGGCTGCTAACTGAAAGGTTGGCAGTTTAAACCCACCAGCCACTCTGCAGGAGAAAGATGTGACAGCCTGCTTCCATAAAGATTATAGCCTTGGAAACCCTGTGGAGCAGTTTTACTCTGTCCTAGAGGTTTGCTATGAGTCAGAATCAACTCGATGGCAACATATTTGGGTTTTCTAAGGTTTTATAGAAGGATGTGAGACCTCAGATGGAAAAAGGCACAGCAAATCTTGAACAGGGTAAATAAAACAAATGCACAGTTGGAATAATGTGGTGTAATGACAGTACACCCGAAACCCAGAGAAAATTCTTAAAAGCTGAGAAAAAAGACAGATCACCTACTAAAGGAATGGCTGTCCGATTGGCAGTAGAGTTCTCATTAGCAGTCAAGATTTTGTACCTATCATCAAAATGAGTTGCTGAAGACCTTTTGGACATACAAAGACTTGAAGCTTTTAACCCTCAGACTTTAACTGAAAGAATTAGTAGAAGATGGATTTTAGCAAGAGGGCAGCTGAAACTAGAAGTGGCTTATGTCATAACAGATGCGATGGCAGAACAAAGAAATTGGAAAATATATTACTAAACTTAAATAATTTGAGTAAATGGCTGCCTCTGTGTTATAATTTGAACAGTACCAGTGCTTTTCCGTTGTCTTGGTGCTGATGTCTGAAGTTCTTCAGTTTATGATGAATTATTTTCACCTAAGGCAAGGTTTTTGGTTTTTTTTTTTTTTTTTTAGATTTTATTGTGTTTTAAGGTGAAAGTTTACAGCGCAAATTAGTTTTTCATTCAAAAATTTATACACAAGAACTGTTTCATAGGGTTTCCAAGGAGAGGCTGGTAGATTCCAACTGCCGACCTTTTGGTTAGCAGCCAAGCTCTTAACCACTGTGCCACCAGGGCTCCAAAATTTTTTTTTTTTAATTTAATACCCACTTTGTGCCATGAGTGGGTATTAAATTGTAAAATTTGTTCATGGAAAGAAACGGAAATGGAGTAGCAGAAAGAGGCCATGACAGGGTCTCTAGTCTGGGCTTCTCCAGTGGAAGAGAGACCTGGACTGAACTCGGTAGAGTTCTGTTTTGTCATCTGCAAAGTCAGGGCACTGGATGCGATAACCACAGTCTTGAGCTTCTAAATTTCCAAATTCTTGGGTGTTGAATGAGGTATCCAAGAGATAGAGTAAGAAATGCATTTTGACTTGTTATTTTTATATTTTCACTTAAGTATAATAGATTTTAAGGAATTTTGT
Source organism: Trichechus manatus latirostris (assembly GCF_000243295.1). Lineage (NCBI taxonomy): Eukaryota > Metazoa > Chordata > Mammalia > Sirenia > Trichechidae > Trichechus > Trichechus manatus. The sequence continues at coordinate 3,143,516 of NW_004444083.1, read as the reverse complement.
AGACAAATTATATAATGGCTACTGCAAGGAAGACAGATAAAGGAGCAACTATTAGGAAAAAAAGAATCCTCCAGAAGAAAACTAAATTTAAATCAACAATTTATATTGGACTTTACTCAGGCAACAAAAGTTAAATTTAAGAAAAATAAATGCATTATTTCAATCAATAAATGCATTATTTCAAAGTGTTAAAAAAATTTATACACAAATTTTGTGACATTGGTTGCAGTCCCCTGCAATGTGTCAGCACTCTCCTCCTTTCCACAGTGGGTTCCCCGTGTCCATTTGTCCAGTTTCTCTGCCCCTTCCTGCCTTCTCGTCTTCGATTTGGGCAGATGTTGCCCATTTGGTCTCGTATACTTGATTGAACTAAGAAGCACGTTCCTGATGTGTGTTAGTTTGTTTTGTAGGCCTGTCTAATCTTTGACTGAAAGGTGGGCTTCGGGAGTGGCTTCGGTTCTGAGTTAGCAAGGTGTCCGGAGGCCATGGTCTCGGGGTTCCTCAAGTCTCTGTCAGACCAGTAAATCTAGTCTTTTTTTTGTGGATTAGAATTTTGTTCTACATTTTCCTCCTGCTCTGTCCGGGACCCTCTATTATGATCCCTGTGGTGGTTTAGACAAGGGTTTTTAACGAGAGGTTGATAGATGGAGTTTAAGCCATCTATGAGCTGCCTGAAATCATAGGTGATGTTTTTTGTGTATGTGCACTTCCTCTGTGGAGAGGACACATGGCTTTCATCAGATATTTAAAGGGGGATGGGACAAGAATTAAGTTTAAGAACTACTGGATTAAGGTACTGTTCCCTATTAAAATGAAATTACATTGATGCGTTCTTGCCTTGAAGTTGAGGTGTCGTGATCTGAATTTGAATGTTGGATCTGTCAGTTACCTCGTGGATGTCTTGTGACTTTGGATAAAATATTTTTCTTCTCATCGTATCTGTCTGCAACAGTCTAGGACTGTGCAGTGTACAGCCCATGTGGCCATACACTGTGGTGGTGTACCTGGCCCCTACGATTGTAGCTCGGTGGCACAGTCAGTGTTTGATTATCCCTGTTGTTAATGGTTGTTGCAGAGAAAGTCATTACGGAGCTATCAAAGGAAACAAAGCCCCTAAGTTACCAATTTTAGGGTGTGATAATAGATTTAGTGCTGTTGTTCTGTTAATTGAACACAGATGTCTTGTGTAATACATTGTCGAGAGTGGGAGAACGGAGCTGTGTTTAATAAACATTCTTTCTCCCAGTGAAATTTGGAATTGAAACAACTATTAACTGGTGACCATGTGTACTTGTGGTTTTATAATACAGTTATAGTGTGTTTTAGGTATGTACATTTTGCTTGTAATTTTAATTTCACTCTCCACTCACTATTCATTTGGTAATTATTTACTGTTAGCTTTAGGATGTTAGACTCCTTAGGAGGAATCCCTGGGTGATGCAAATGGTTAACTTGCTTCGCTGATAATCAGAAGGTTAAAGGTTCAAGTCTACCCAGAGGCATCTAGGAAGAAAGGCCTGTTGAGCTACTTCTGAAAAATCAGCCACTGAAAACCCTGTGGAGCGCAGTTCTACACTGACACGCATGAGATTGTCATGAGTGGGCATAGACTCCACAGCAGGTGGTCGTGATGATGGCGGTCACTGAGGAATTACTTTGAATTAGGATAGAGGGTGGTGGGTCATAACTGTTTTCCTCAGTCCCAGCCTGAGACCTAGTGAGGTCAAGAGGAAGTCCTTCTGAGGGACAGGGTTTTCCCTGCATGGTTGTCTGGGTGTCGGCTTCCATATACAGCTAAGAACCAGAGGCAAGAGTGCACCTTCGAGTGAGGCTGCTGGGAGGCCATGGCTTACTCTGAGACCACAAAGTTAAAAATGCCTGTTATCATGTATAATTATGGTTGTAATAACCCAATCTGTTTCTAAAGCTGTTAGATTTGAGGGTAGAGCCAAGCCATAGATCAGAGCACTCAGTGTCTCCATCCCCAAAGCCCAGGGTTCCTGTATGGCTCTGAAGCACCTGCCAGGATCAGGGATAAAGTGCCCTGTCTTTGTTTCCTCGTGCTGCTCAAATAGAAATAGTGGGAGTGGGGGGCTTTAACAAATAGATTTGTTTTATCACGGTTTAGGAGGCTAGAAGTCCAAATTCAGGGCACTGGCTCCAGGGGAAGACTTTCCCTCTGTTGGCTCTTGGGGAAGATCCTCGTCTCTTTTCTTCTGTTCCATGGCTCCTTGGTGATCTTCCTGTGACATGGCATCTCTCTTCCCCCATCCTCTCTTGCTTAATCTCCTGTATCTCAAAGGAGATTGACTCAGGACATACCCCTACACTAATCTTGCCTCATTAACATAACAAAACCCATTCCCAAATGGAATTATGACCACAGGTATAGGGGTTAGGATTTACAACACATATTTTTGGGGGACACAGTTCAATCCATAACATGCCCTGATTCTGTAGGGCTGGAGAACCTACCCCTGCTGGGAGAAGATAGTAACAATCATCTCCCCCTCTGGGGAGATTTTATCACTAGTAACAGGGCCGGATTACCCAATAAGCAAGGTACTCATGGGTTTACTTATGTTTGTTTACTGATCTATAGTGCACAGTTTCACATGTGTTTCTCCACATCGCCATGTTAAATTGTGCACTACAGATGAGTAAGTAAACACAAGTAAACTCGTGTGTACCTTGCTTACTGGGTTAATCTGCACCTGATTAGTAATCTGTATGTATGTATTAAAATATATCTGTTGTTTATATGTAACGTTTTCAACCCCCCAAAGACACATAAAGATCAGATTTTTAAAGACACTGATAATAAAAGGCAATAATAAAACTTGAAAAATACAAAAAAGTATTTGAGTTCTGTCAGAACTGACTTGCGACGGAGTCCTTGGAATGGACCCCCATCCTAAGTCGGGGACTAGCAATATACCTCTTAAGATGAGCATCTGTTTCTTCATTGGTGGAATCCTCTCCTTTTTTGTGTAATGTTGAGAGATTATCAGTTTTGATTGAAAAATAAGAATCTCATATTTTAAAAAGAACGCCTTTATTAGACTTTAAATGAAGTAATCACTGCTAAGTTGTTGAGATGGAACTTTTGTGAAAAATGCTGAATATTGGAAAATAACGTGATACGGTCTCTGGTCTGCTAGCCTCCCTTAGGGCAATTAGATTATAACTAAACATCTGAAAACCCATTTAGCGAGATAAGAAATTCATTTAATTATATTATACTCTAAATTGTAAATGAGATTCAAGATTGTTTAATAGGTTAAAGTTTTAAATTGAAATCTTCTCCCATGTTATTTTCTATCTATGTGCTTCACCTGAATGAAGGTTGGTTTAAAAAGTTTCAAAATTGATGTTATTTTAATCTTCTCAGTTAAAGTTATTATTTAAAAAAAAAAAAAAAAACCTTGACCTTTTCGTTATAGCCTTCAAACTACTGCCTCCTTTGCCATTCCTGAAGTTAGTTGGAAGGTTTTATTTAGGCTAAAAATAAGTACATTTTTTTTTGGAAAAACTAAAGATAAAGCATAGTTCATGCTATTCTTCCCAGAAAACGGGAAACCAACTGTCTGATCCCTTATTTTTATTATTAGGTTACACATGCTGTCAGGTAGATAATATTTGATGAAAATAATACTAGCTCTCCTGAGGGAATGAGAGAGTGTGCGTGCATGCACATGTGCAGCTTGTGACTTTCAGTATGTGTGGACGCATTTAGGGGTTTGTTTGGGCAGTAGTGTGATTTAACTAGCTAACGGCGACAAGCAACAGTGGTATCCTGTCTACAGAAGACTTTCATTCATCTTTCTCCGAAGCGTAGCTCCTTCATTGCCTGTTCTTTTTCCTGAGCACCACCAAGTCTTTTTATAGCTCTGGGACCATGAAAGTAACTTGTAACCTCATGCTTGTGATGTCTCAGGGCCTCTTTCCGCTTTAAATGAAATAAAAAAACAGCTGAATTGTTGAGATGAAACTTCTGTGGAAAATGCTGAATATTGGAGAATAATCTGAGACTGATGGAATAATCACATGAAAATCTTGTTAAAATGTAGATTCTGACTCAGTATATCTGGGGTAGAGATGCAAATTGTCAGCAGGGGGTTGACCTTTCTTGTTTTAGGATAGAGGTTCAGATTAGCATTTGATGGTGGGCTGTGTGGGGATGGGTCTAACGGGTCATGAGGGTGGAGGACAGAGATGAGGAAGGCCAGCTGTGTGGGGATGGGTCTAACGGGTCATTTATCTGAGACTTGCTTTGTGCCCATGCTGTGCTTTTCCAGGGAGGGACCAATGAGGGCTAGAAGCATAGCTGTGGTGGTGAGAATGGAAAGGCTAGGACAGATATGAGAGACATTACAAAGGGGTGGGACCTGACAACTGAATGTGGGCGCAGCAATCCAGAAGAGGCTAGTTTGAAGTGCACACGGACGTATGCGTGCACATGCGTGCACCGGTTATGTGGTGGCAGACGGTTGGAGATTGAGGTCAGATGCTTAGAGAACTTTGTGTAGGACCTATCTTCACAGTGAAATTCAGAGTTGTACAGAGACTCCTCGGTAATTTTCTAAGCTTAGGCTGAGAGGGAGTTCAGCACAGTGAACTCAACAGTAGCTCTCTCGGCCGCACACCAGCCCGAAAGTACTGCAGACTCCTGGGAGTGTTAACTACTCCAGTTATTTAGAAGCCTGGGGGTGATGGAAGATATTCAGAAATGAGTATTAGCTCGGCTGCTAACCAAAAGGTCGGCAGTTTGGATCTATCAGCTACTCCTTGAAAAACCTATAGGGCGGTTCTACTGTGTCCTATAGGGTTGCTATGAGTTGAAATCAACTTGGTGGCAACAGGTTAGAGCCAATTTAATGCCCTAACTCATCTTTTGAGTTTGAAATTTACATTTTTGTTTTCTTCTGCTGAGTGTGACTGACAGAGATACATGAAGACAACTTTGTGGCCATGGGTGTGGACTTCTCAATCTGTTTGGTCAAGTGTCTCTTGCTCTCCGCTTCACTAGTCAGTCATATATAAAAAATGCAGCCGTCTACTCTGCTGTGAACACAGAGAATGTTCCTCACAATGGCTGAATAGTTCAAGATCTAGTTCTGAACAGAAAGCTGATTTCAGTTATATTTTGTGATAAGAGGCACAGAGGAAAACTGGAAGAAATAGAATGGGTTGTCTTGACAGAATGCTTCCGCTGCTCTGAAGGAGTCAGGTCAACCCACTTCTTGAGCAAGGAGAGGTGTTACTCTTGAAATACGTGGTGATTGTTATCCACTGTACTTTCTTTAAGGTAGGAGATGTTGTTCTTTGGACTGAGTTAAGTGCTGCTCAGCATAAAAGATGTGATGTGGAACAAAGCCTGCAGACTGAGACTAACTGACACGCGCTGGCTCATGCGAAGGCAGAATGTATCGCATCAGCAGCCGAGCAAACACTCAGAAAGGGTCTCCTTCCCTCCTAGGACTTCCTTCGCTGGGCATCTGGCCGGGATTCTTGTTGGACTAATGTACACTCAAGGGCCCCTGAAGAAAATAATGGAAACATGTGCAGGTACGAAACAAAACGCCCTTGGCATGATGACAAGTTGGAAGTTCATGTTAATTCTTATGTAAACAGGAGCAACCCCAAGTTTCCCTGTGGATCAGTAGGATTTCCTGATTGTGCTCCTTTTTTCTTTTTTAAACCAAGAGGTAGAACAGCTGCTGCAGTTCCTCACACTGCTCCAGAGAGCAGACTGCAGACCCAAATTTTAAATCTTAGGCTTCCTGAGGGAACAAATGGTGGTATATATTTATACCCTTAGCTTTAACGCTGTTCACAGAAAACTACGATTTCCTCAAATGCAGAGAACTAAAGTGGGCTTAAAATAATGCATTCTTCTAGAATATTCTGTGAATTAATATGCGTGCAAGGCAAAGTAAAAAACAAAACGGTGCTGAAGCACAAGGCCAGTGTTTTACAGAATTTGAATGACTACTGGCTCTTTGGCTGGGAAGGTAGTATATCCCTACGTGACCTAAAACCAAGTCTGTCACTAATGGATGCTTGGATGCGTGGCTCCTGTTTTCTTTTTATTTATTTAGTTTTGCTTTCTGGGTTTCCCTTCAAATTGATGTTCAGTGAAAATATTTTGTTTAGCAACATATGCATTTTGTTAGACCTCTTAATTTAAAATGCTGTACTAGTCTTGACTCATAAGGAAACTGTTCTGCGAATACTTGTTCTATAGACTGTACGAGTTCCAATATTTCGTCTTTTATTCATGAGAAACCTTCTGAGACTAATTTTACCTTTTCTCTAACCGTACATAATTTGTTTTCACAGTTTGTGCCGATGACTGGTATTCTAGAGAGCCATATAATATTCATGATTTTAGAAAGCTTTCCAGGCACTGCGCTGTCGCCTTTATTAGCAGGTTGTGTTCACTTTAGGATGATTTTTACAGACTGTGTGGCATCTTAGAAGATTCCCACTTCCCTGCATTTGCTTATTACTGTTTCCAGCGTAGGTGCTTAGAGGCGGCAGCAAGAGTGTCATTTAATGAAAATGTCCAGTTTTATTATAATTTCGATACAATTTAATTATGGAAATCTACTAATGAATTTTGTTATCAAGTGTTCTCAGTAATGATGAAGGAAGAGAATTGATTCTCAGGGGTTTAATGCTTTGTTTCATTTTTCTCTGCCTGTCTCAGGATTATGTAGTTAGTAATGCTATCTGTAGACAGTGTTACAGAATTTAGTTGTTTTGTTTTGTTTTTAAAGAGGATTTCCCCCCCGCAGTTATAACATATGAACCATGAGTTTTCCTCCCTAAGACCTTGCCTGTTTTCTATAGAGATTTGATTTTACATCACTCTATTTTTGAAGCAACGCAACAGAAAATGAAATACTGAAAGGTGAATCAAGCATCCAGCGCTATTTGTGAATAGTCCATGAGCCCTCTGCCTTTTTTCCTGTGGACGATCTAGAGTGAATGGAGAATTGAGGTGCCACAGGAACCCAATGAAAGATAGCCCAGCACATGAAGGCTGCTGTCTGATAATGCCCGGAAGAGGAGGATCAAATTGAGGGCGTGACCTGTTGCCCCTTCCCCTTGCCCTGGTTTAGCAGGGCTGAATGGATGATCCTACTGTCTTTTTAGGGATAAGAAAAGGGGAAGGGCCCTTAGAGAGGGTGAGGAACATAGCCCTCCTGACATCTTTGTGGGGGGAAAGTTCTCTCTATAGCCAGAGTATCTCTACTTGTATGGAGACATCAAAGCCCAAGCTTGGTGCCTTGGGAGGCAGACTGTCTTTATGTCAACAGAAACCTGTAAAGATTTAAATTTAAACACACGCATGTGCATGCACGCACACATGCTACACTTAAACCAATTGTCTTTGAGTCAACGCTGACTCATAGTGACCCGTGCATATCAGAGTAGAACTCTGCTCTGTAGGGTTTTCAGTGGCTGATCTTTCCGAAGTAGATTGCCAGCCCTTTCTTCCAAGGTGCCTCTGGGTGGACTTGAATGGCCAGCCTTTTAGTTAGCAGTCAAATGCTTAACGTTTCTGCACCACCCAGGGACTCCAGAACATAAATTAGGGGGCTTCAGTATCCGCTACATGTTATATTCTCTATGGGGCTGGACCCCAATCAAAAGGGAGCTTATTTTAACAATCATTTAGAAATGGCTTGAAATGTCACCGGGCATTGTCACAAAGAACCTCCTAATTGTTAGAAATATTAGCAGATGAAAGCCTATGACTATTATTAAAATGTTTGTTTCCTTCATCCTGTGGCTATTTAAATATTTGTTTCCTTCATATTTAGGCATTTTTTCCTCCGGTATTGGTTACCCAAGGCAGCAAGACTACTTCAATAATTCAGGTAAGCACCTTATTACATTTGATAAATTTTAACATAGTTTAAAAAATTATAGTGCTGATTGCTGTAGAGCTCCTTTAAGATAATCCGGGTTTATGGTTTTGTGGAGTAGTTCACACGTCATATGATTGTGCCGCTAACGTGCCTGGAAGCTAGATGCCGGGATAGCCTAGGGAGCGTATTTGGTCGAGTTGGTAGGGAAGGGCAGGGAAGGAGGAAACTCTGGAATGAGAAGATAATATGATTGGGATGAGATCTCTCAGACAAGGTGAGATTCATACTAGACCTGGGTCCCTGATTCTAAGCCTAAGAGACCACACTGCTACTAGTGTTACAAGTTAATTTCAGGTATATGATCCTCCACAGTCCACCCCCTCTACATATTCAGGAAGAGTCACGCTTAACCCTAAGTGGGTAAGGTCGTCATTCCAGTAATAGTTAGTTCTATGTGACTTAAGGAGAATGCTTTTTTCCTAGATGCCTGTATAAATAGCTAGAAAGGATTCCCGGTTAAAAACATAAGACCTGCATTAAGCTAAGACTCTTACATTTCAGTCACCCCCAGGCTACATTGTAGTATCCTGGACTAGTACCCTCAGACACGTAGCAAATATGCAAACAAGCAATAGACTGTGGAAGCACTAGGTGTCTTTATATTCATGCCAATGGAGAACTGCTTTGGCTTAAACCTGAAGTCGGCAGCCTTTTCTGTAAAGGGCAGATAGCTAACGATTTAGCTTTAGGGCTTTGTTGGCAGTATGGTCTCTGTCTCTACTACTCAGCTTGTGGCTGTAGAGCTGAAGCACCCATTGACAATGCATAAACAGATGGACATGGCTGTGTTCTAGTAGCATGTAATTTACAAAAATAGAGGTTGATTGGATTTGGGCCATAAGGTGAGTTTTTCAACCCCTGGCTTAAATAACAGGGCAAAAAATTATTGCTAAGATACCAGTTGCCATTAAGTCAGGTCCACTCACGGCAACCCCATGTGTGCCAGAGTAGAACTGTGCTCCGTAGTTTTCAATGGCAGATTGTTCAGAAGTAGATAGATCACCACCAGGCTTTTCTTCCGAGGTACCTCTGGGTAGAGTCAAACCTCCAGCCTTTTCAGTTAGCAGCCAAGTGTGTTATCATTTCACCACCCAGGGTCCACTGATTCCAAGCCTCTGCTTTTTCTATTGTACAGGGTTATTAGATGTGGGCATTCTGCTGATTTTAATTTTGCAAAGTAGGGCAGTTCCACTTACTGTCTTTCCTTTTTTTTTTTTTTTTTTAATTTTGGCATTCCATTTATTTAAAAAATGAGAAAAGGAAAATCTCTTTTCCTTCTTCATTTGGAAAGGGTAGAAAGACAGCAGGCACACAGGCCTGGGAATTAAAGGCAAAAATAAAAGACTCTTTTACCTTTCTTTCTTGTCCCCTGTAAGATTACCATATTTATATTATTTCCTCTGAAGTGATTGGATTTCTTCAAAGGCTGAGTTACATAAGGCCAGGTGGCCATGCTAATGGTCATCTAGGGAACTTTTATGCGAGCATATGTATCTCTTACCCAGAATGATTTGTTCTTAATATGGGCGTCCTTAGCTGGGAAAGCCTTTATAGGTCAAAGAACCTCATGAAAGTTTAAAAAGCTGTTACCAATTTTTCTAATCTTGGTGGTGTTTCTTGATCTCCTTTGCCATGAAATCCTGGTATGCATATAAGGAACAGATGGAGTAGTTAATAGGATAATGATAACCAGAATTTCTTTTGCTATAGAGCCAAAGTATATAGCTACAAAAGAATACTAAACTAGTATTCGTTGTGGGATATAATTTAAACTTATTTGTCTTAAGTGTTTGATTGTTAGGTTTTCTCAGGAATGTTTATTAGGAAGATTTAAAAACGTCTGATTGGGCCAGTGAACAGCTGTAGTAAATTTTCAGTCCTAGGAGACCTGTTCTCATTATAATAGATATTGATGGGATTTTTGGTTTTGTTGATGATTTATGATGGCTAATAGAGAACCTTTAACCACGCTAGTCTTTTTGACTTAAGGCACCAAAACTTTCCCTTTCTCTCTCTTCACATGTTGTCTGACCAGCACCGAACTGGTTTCATAATATTCGGATGTTTATAGAGTTGTGGACTTTATTTCATTAGGCACTGCTGGGTTGTTTCTAAATAAGAAATAACATGAAGAAAAATGTTTTTCTGTATGAAGAAAATGTTGCTTTAGATCTCTGCAATGTACTTGACTATTAAAACAGCATAGACTGTACTGTTTCCATAATCTGTACTATTCCATAAATGAGTACTTGCAGATTTTGAGTTACTTCGGATTTTGAATTAACTGAACACTTTCGGGGGTGGATACATGGAAATGCTGCTTAGACCTTTCATAACAGAATGACTTTCCATGGGGGTTTGAAAGTGCTAATGAGCCACATGGGGAAATGCCCAACATGCTTTCTGTGTTGCAGTAAAATAATTGGCACTCTGAGGGAACCGGGCAGTCTCTCTATTCAGGGATTGCTGAAGCAGTCCGTGGCAGCCAGCAACTTGCCATAAATATTCTATTAGGGTTTCGGAATGGTTGACCCTTTCTTTTGTTCCTTGTGAAGTAGATATATTAATTGTGTTTTGACCATTTGCCCTTAATATGAAAAGTCTTTTTTTCTTTTCTTTCTTTTTTTTTTTTTTTTGTGACAAGTATGGAAACCGCTATTTGTACACTGCCTGTCTACCTTCAGGATGTGAAATTGGGTGTTCCCGGTACACCAGTGGGAACTGAATTTCTCTGATGCTTCTATTGGGTAGAGATTTGAGGAAGAGTGTACATTTTAAAACTACTGTATCCAGATCCCAGTTTTGCCCTAAACCATTGTGAGGATTTGAAAATCGTACTTGACTCCTTCTCCTGTGTTGAATATCAGCAGTAATGTTAATATTCTGACATGGACAACATGTGAGAATACAGAAGTTGGGTTACTGGGAGTATTCTTACAAGTGTTGTTAGTTGCTGTCGAGTCGGCCCCTGACTCACAGCAACCTCATGCACAACAGAACAAACCTCTGCCCAGTCCTGTGCCATTCCCATGATCAGTTGCAGATCAGACCATTGTGACCCGTAGAGTCTTCATTGACTGATTTTCAAAAATAGATTGCTAGGCCTTTCTTCCTGGTCTGTCTTAGGAAGTTCCACTGAAACCTGTTCAGCATCATAGCAACACTCAAGCCTCAACTAATAGACAGGTGGTGGCTGCACCATGAGGTATAGTGACTGGGAATAGAGCCCTGGTCTCCATGTGAAAGGTGAGAATTCTACCACTGAGCCACCAGTACCTCATATTTTGTAACTATGATGGCTTTGAGCCGGTTTGAACTGGTTCTGTCATGGCCGACAAAGTGAAACCAGACCAGATCTGAATGTTTAAAATCTAGGTGATCTGGAATGATAACCAGACTGGGAAAAAATTACAGGTTGAAGCTCTGGAATGGGAGACTCAGAAGAGGTGTAGTGAACCCTTTCAGGAGCCTGCTGTGTGAGATTGGATTATTGGCAGGACTGTGGAGAGTGACACACATTCAAAGAGGCGCAGTTGGCCACCATCTTTGAGTAGTGCTCCACTGTTCCCAATTCTGCTCAAAATCCGGCAGGCAAGAGATTTGGTTGCGATGCAACGTGTATACTGCCCTTGTTTTCTAAGAGGGAGATTAATTTTCCAGCAGGGCTTTGATCCGTAATTTTTCCTATTCCAGTTATTGTTCGAGTTCACCCAAATTTTGAAAATTCAGGTCTTTTCCAGTTTTGCTTCCTTGGCCATGACTGAACCAGGAAGAACCGGTCTGAAGCCCTGCTAAATACTCACTAATTTTTACTGCATCAGGAGCAAGGCTTTGTAGAACTAGCCCCCACATTTCTGAACAGTTTTATTTAATATTTATTTAAATCATTCATTTTTGTTACTTAAGGACATTCAATAAAATAGAAGCAAGCTAGAAAAGTATTGTAATAATAGGAATGGGCAGAGAATCTGAATAGATGAATAGACATTTCTCCAAAGAATACATACAAACGGGCAATAAGTGCATCAAAAGATGCTCAACATTATTAGTCACACAACCCAAACCAAACCCACTGCCGTCAAGTTGATCCTGACTCAGTAGCAATTCCATAGGGTTTCCAAGGCTGTAAATCCCTACAGAAGCAGACTGCCACATCTGTCTCCCGAGAAGCCTCTGGTGGTTTCGAACCACTGACCTTTCAGTTAGCAGTTGATCACTTTAACCACTGTGCCACCAGGACTCCTTTATTAATCACCAGGGAAATGAAAATCACAACCACAATGACATACCACTTTATACCCACCAGAATGGCTATAATTAAGAAGACAGATAATAACAAGTCTTGGTGAGGATGTGAAGAAATTGGAACCCTCATATACTACTGGTGTGACTGCAAAATGGTGCAGTCACTTTGAATAGCAGTTCAGCAGTTCTTCATATGACCCAGCAATTCCACTGCTGGGTGTATACTCAAGAGAAATGAAAAGATATGTCCACACAAAAACTTTGTTTCATGAACAAATGTTCATAGCAGCCTTATTCATAATAGGCCAAAAAGTGGAAACCATCCAAATGATCATGATCAAATGAATAGTTAAATAAAATGTAGTATAGCCATACAATGGAATATTATTCAGCCATAAAAAGGAATGAAGTACTGGTACATGCTACAGCATTGATGAACTTGAAAACATGCCCTAAAAGTCCACATCTTGTGTGATTCCATTTATATGAAATGTCCAGAATAGATACATCTGTAGAGACAGTAAGTAGATTAGTGGTTGCCTAGTGCTAGAGGAATTGGGGAAGGATTTCGGGGTGATGGCTAAAAGGTACAGAGTTTCTTTTTGGGATTTTGGATGATAAAAATATTCTAAAATTGATGGGTGGTGGTTGTACTACTCTGTAAATATACTAAAAACCATTGAATTGTACACTGTAAATAGGTGAAATGATATGTGAATGACACAGTGGCCGAAACAATGGACTCAACCGTAGCAATGACCATAAAGATGACATAGGATTGGGCAACATTTCATTCTGTTATACATAAGTTTGCCGTGAGTCAAAGCCAACTCAACAGCAACTGACAGCTAAAGTTGTTACAAGAAATAATCAGTAGGCACAGTAGACACAGACATTTACTTGAAAAATATATAATTACATTAGGTTATCGGCTGAAACCAGCTTAGTATGTTTTATTCTTCTTAGTATGTTTTAGTGTAGTGGTTAAGTGCTACGGCTGCTAACCAAAAGGTTGGCAGTTTGAATCCACCAGGTGCTCCTTGGAAACTCTGTGGAGAGTTCTACTCTGTCCTATAGGCTTTCTGTGAGTCAGAATCAACGGCAGTGGGTTTGACAGTTTTTTTTTTTTTTAATTGTATATGCGAAATAAAGACTTTTAGAGTACCTGAAAATATTTTATGAGAAATAGTTAAACTGTTCCCTTTTAATCTTACAAATGTAGTTTAGGAAAGCATTTTATTCATAACCAATATAAAAGTAAATTTAAAAATGACGTGAGGCTTAAATATCAAAAATTCTCAATGTGCCAGGTTCTGTCCTGCAGTGTTCCTCTTTTAGGTTTGTGTTTTTTCTATACATCCACTAAGGCAATAGGAAGCTTAAATTCAGGCATGTTGGGTGATACAGAGACATAAGACATAAAACGCATAGTAAAGCTTAGGAATTTCTGTTCACAAAACAAAAGCACGTTAATTGAGCATTTGAAATGTCATCTTTAAAGGGTCTGATAATGGCAGCAAGAGGGGAAAAAAGTGAAACAGATTAACACTTATCTCCCATCACACCAAAATCAGATTGGTAATCTTTGGGGGGGAAAAAAACTAACCCTTCTAACAAATACCATACTAAAACCTCCACTGCCGTCAAGTCGATTCCAACTTGTAGTGACATAGGGTTTCCGAAGCTGTAAATCTCTGTGGAAGCAGACTGCCACAACTTTCTCCCTCGGAGCAGCTGGTGGTTTCAAATTGCTGGCCTTTCGGTTAATAGTCGATTGCCTTAACCACTGTGCGACTAGGGCTCCTTCAAGTTTATATAAACAAACTAAATTAACGCTGCTGCACAACTTTAAGTATGTTTAACTTGCTGAATACCTAAGAAAAAATTATGGTTCCACAAATTCAGAATGTGGGGCCAGCCATGAAACCTATTTTATTTAATAAGAGACTATTGGTGAATTTTTGGTTTGCAAAATGTTAAATAGCACAGACAACAGAGACAGTGAAAGTTTTTTTTTTTTTAACTTTTCACCCAAACACAATCCTTTTTCTGAAAAACATAAAAACGTGAACGCTGATGGCATTCTTATAAAGAAAATAATGGCTAAACTGTAAATAGACAATAGTAATACAAATAAGTTTAAGTGATTGTATATGAAAAAGATTTACAGGAAAACATAGGGCTCTTAATTTTAGAAAATAATAATTCAATGCAGTAAAATATCAATGCATGTTAAGGAAAAGCTTCTAATTTTCCAAACATTTTAATACAAAAATTTTTTTTTAACATATTCTTCTCACAAAAGTCTATAAAATAAGTAAGTATAGTTGGAAGAAACACAAAGTGATCTTATGTAGGTAGGTCACTTTACCTACTTAGTTATAATCCACATAATTGCAATGGCATTGCTTCTTTAAATTTAGAGCATATCCATGATGTTCAAAATAAGTTATACGAGTTACATGTATCATGAGCTAGTTAGAAACAGGTTTTAACTTATGTTAAAAAAATTGCATTTAACAAAGACATGATTTATTTAAATTTTACTTCACAAGTAAGAGAAAATTACAATTTGACCTGAGAACACTTTTCAAAAGTTTTACTTATGCCCCCATTCATAATGAGACCAATTGTATCCTGTGAAAATGTGTGTATATGAGTGTGTATATACATATGCATCCTAACATGCACATACCAGTTCACACCATATAACTCTTCAAAGGTGTTGGCTTGAAATGGCTTACTGTCTGGTTTTGGAGAAGCAGTAGAAGACAGACAAAACTTCCTTTTTCATTTTGTTTATCAGCATTCAATTAGTGTGTTTTACCTGGGTCACTGACAAAATTTTGCAACAAAAATCTATTAGCAGTAAGCAGAAATGTTATCTTAAAGGACTAGAGGACAAGTTTGAATTATAAAATACAATAGAGCAGACTATGTTTTTTTTAAAAAAAACTCCTCTTCCATGGGATGTATTGTTCCATGATTGAAAATTGTGTAATGTGTTTCCTGAAACGTAGCTCTCATTTTAAAGTGATGCACGTTAATCGTGTAGGTGATTGAAGAAAAGGTAAGGAGTAAACTCAAGCCAATTGAAAAGATTGGTGGAAATACATTGTAAAAGTGAACTCTGCTCTGTTACTGGCCTTTATTAATGGGATGTCTGAGTTTGATACGTAAAGTGTTACTTAATGACCAAGTTGTCTCTTTCTCTCTTGTTTTGTCTAGCAGCCAATTTTATGAAAGCACCTTGACAGAAACTATACTCTCTGACATAGAATTACAATTACAGATAAATTGGCTTGGGTATCACAACGTAGTTATTACCATGTGTAGTATTAAACCCACCACAGAAATCCTGTACTATGTGTATTGAACCATTGTCTGCTTCTCGTTGTATGGAGCCACAGAACAGTAAGACTTTGGTCAGCTCTTGTTTCACCTGGTCTCTCTACTCCAGTCAGCGCTTCCCTGAAAATACTCTAGCTGTTAAATGGCTCTAAGCTGGAAGAATCCACTCCATAGGGCAGTAGCCCATTCCAGTCTCCTCTCCAGTATCTCTTAACCAGTTGCCGATGAGTCAGTTCCAACTCATGGTGACCCCATGTGTGTCAGAGTAGAACTGTGCTTTGTAGGGTTTTCAGTAGCTCATTTTTAAGATACAGATTTTTTCTTAGGCCTTTTTTCTGAAGTGCTTCTTGGTGGACTCGAACCTCTAACCTTTTGATTAGCCAAGTACCTTAACGGTTCGAATCCACTCTGGGTCTCCTCAGTACCTCTTAGGACCATCTAGTTAATATCCTCTTTCCTGTTCTGCACATGAGGAGTCATTCCTGCTCAGCCCCATGGTGGCCACTGAGCATACAGAATGACAAGACTGTTATTTCCCACCATCATAGAGACACTCTGCATTTATCATCTCTTCTCTTTTGGAAGATTATTGCTTTGCTGAAAACAATAACATGGATTATTTTCTTGCCTTTGCTTACACAAAATAGGAAGTATGAAACAAAAGAATGGTTCATGGCAGTATTCTGTAACCTTCTCATTGTGCCTTTAGGCAACTCTGGATATCGGGATCATTATCCGCCTGGCAGGCCAGGCTACCCTGGATATCAGGATCATTATCCGCATGGCAGGCCAGGCTACTATGAAGAAGCACCCAGGAACTATGATGCATACACAGCGGGGCTGAGTGAAGAGGAGCAGCTGGAGAGAGCATTAAGAGCCAGCCTCTGGGACCAAGGTAGGGGTCTTGCACCCTTCCTTTATTTTAAAGCATACCTCACATGGGGAGATGGTCTGAAAAAGAAGTATTTATAGCAAGTTAAACTTTAAGTAGTTTATAAAAAGGATATGTAGAGGAAAAAATGTGTGTGGATTGTGATTACAAAGAATGGGGTGGGGTGTGAAGCCATTTTCCCAGCAACCTAAGCTAATAAAGTGCCAGATGTGTATGTATTGTCAAAGTGGTTCTTTTTATAGGCCTGTTGCACTCAGTGCTTTGACATTAAAAGTCAAGAAACTTAAAACAAAAAACAATTTTTTAAGTGCATGAAAAGAGGTGTTTGCATTGGGATCCGTATCTGAAAACAGGGCTACATGTCACCATATGTATCAAAGTGTTGCCCACAAACCATGTCCCTGAAAATCACATGGACAGCTTAGTAAGAATTCAAATTCAGGGTCAAAATTTGATAAGATAACCAAACGCAAACTAAATATTTTTGTATGGAAAAAAGGCTAAAAATAACAAAGACCTTTTAAAAAGAGTCTTTTTGGTTTCCTGAAGTTAACAATCATAAAACATTTCAAAGAAAATAAAATTGTAATTAATATAAACAATTTGTAAAGCAGCTTCCTTTGCTAGTGCCCATTAGTATAAATGCACTTCGAGAAGTCTATTTATATCAGTTTTCTTAGAATGAGTTCCATATGCTGTTGAAAACATTCATTGAAAAAAACCGTAATTGTGAATTTGCCCATTCTCCTTTCAGTTCTGTCAGTTTTTGCCGAATGCATTTTGAAACTTTGTTGTTAGCTCCATGCACATATATGGCATCTTTTTAGAGAATTGAATCTTTTATCACAATGCCAATTAAAGACCCTCTTCATCCCTAGTAATTTTGTTTTCTAAAGGCTACTTTGATAGTAATATGGATACTCCAGTTTTTCTTTGATTAGGGGTTGCATGTTATATTTTCTTCATCTTTTTTTTAAATCTATTTGTGTCTTTTTATTTAGATTTCTTCTGAGCAGCATATAATTGGGTCTTCCTTTTCTGAGAAGATCTCTTGAATTCTCTGTACTTTTCTTTTTTCTACTATTTTTCTGTGTTTGTGTTGTCTCTCTTGACCTATTTTCACATTCACTGATTCTTTCTTTGGTTGTATCAAGTCTATTGATGACCCATTATAGGTATTCTTCATCTGTTACTTTTCTTTTTTAAAAAATTTCCATTTGATTCTTTCTTACAGTTGCTGTTTCTCTACTGAAAGTATCCATCTTACATATCTATTTTTTCCATTCAAGCCCTTAAAATGTAAATTGTAGTTATAAATTTCCTATCTGTTAGTGCTAACATCTGTTAATGTCTGAGCCTGGTTCTGTTGATCATATTGTCTTGGCAATGTGTTATTACTTGCTTTTTCATATACTCATAATTTTTTGTTGAAAGCTGGACATCTTGTGAGGCCAGTAGAAATGGAGGTAAATAGATTTTGTGCTTGGAAATGGACACACCTTTCCTTCTGCTAGGCCTTTAGTGTGTATGTTTGAGTTAACGTAGTCAGGAATTGGCCTCTTTTGGGGATTCATTGTTGCTGTGGTTATCCTCAGTACACTAGGTGTCAAACTCCTCCTCTTGTATGGAGTGGGGGCTGATTGCCGGAGAGCTGTTCTTAATGTTTGCTTGGTCTTGTGACTTAGAGAAGTTCTCACTCTACTGTCTTGTCCCTCTTCCAGCAGTGTACAAGCTGTTACTTGTTAATCTATGCTTTTTGAGATTGCTTTTCTTTCCCTTCTCTAAGCTGCAATAGGTTTTTACTTGTTCCCTAAAGGAAACAGTGTTTTTTGCCCTTCTTCCAGGCAGTTAAAGCTTGGGAGCAACAGGGGCAATAGGATCTAGGCAGGGTTTCATACCTTTTCCTTTAGTGGCTACTGTTCTTTCTCTCAGGACTGCACCACAAAGGACACTCACTCTGGACTCACATTAATCTCTTGTGTGAGGACCAGGTGAGGTCCTGAGAAGAGCCTGCAAGGAGACATAAATTCCTCCTCTATCTGCAGCCCCCAGGGGTTCTGTGTTTCTTGCTAACCCTTCCTCAGCCTTTATCAGTTTGTCAGCAGTTTTGGCAGAATTCTTTTTACTGGTGTCCAGCAGTGTACCCCAGGTAAAGCAGGTGCTCAGGTTCGATTTCTCCTTGCAGGCACCTGTCTTTCCTTAGATTTCACTTTAGTTGGTTGCCCTGCTATCACAGCTGTCCGTTGGTTCAAGAAAAGTTATTAATTTGCAGATTGTCCAGCTTTTTTTTTTTTTTTTGTGAGGGTTGGACTAATGCTCTTTCTAGCTTTCTACATCCCAAGTAGAAGCTGGAAGCATTCCTTACTCTTAATTTGAGTCTATCATTCCTTGTACATTTATTTACTGTCAAATGGAACTTCCCTCATGAAGTAAGTAAAAACTATAGTTCTTCTAAAAAGGCTGGGTAAATACTTAATTCTTTCCCTTTGATTCCCAGTTTTCAGAGTAAGGAGCTAGTGTAATAGTCATCAGTAATACTGAGTTTTGAAAGGGCCTATTAACAAATTTATATGGTAGAATGCCAGTTCAGTAAGAAACATCCAGCATCAATTTATTTCAAATCATTCTTCTGTTAAATGTATTAGAAGAGTAAATTAAAGAATCAAGGTAACACTTCTTATCTTCAGAGTTTGCTATTACCATATATGTATTTTTTAACAGTACCTGGCCATAATTTCAAGTCCTAAAGCTCTTGCCAGGAATAGTAATATCAAAGTAGCCTTTGTAGAAGAAATATCAAAACCGCTATTATTTCAAGGGACTTGAAATTTTACTACTATTAACAGAAATTGTGTCTTATTCTGTTGACAGTCTCAGCTTTTATAAACAAGCCTAAGAGGCAGCTGATACCACAATAATAGAAAAATGTTGGACAAGTGCCATTTCTTTCTTTGAGTCAAAAGGCAGATGCCAACTAGGAACCTTAGCTCCTCGCATTTCTCCCCCAGTTCTCTCCCCCTACACCTTCCGTGCATAATTCTTGCTTTTTTTTTTTTTTTAAATAGCCTGCCACCAAGTTCAGCTGGCCGCTAGGCACAAAGCTGTGTCCTTTTCACCTCCTGTCTGCCAGCCTAGAGCATGTGCACTGGTTAAAGCTGGAAATCCTTACTGACATGTGGAATAACTTGTGCTGCTTTTCTTAGACTCTTCTGAAAGGCAAATGGCCACAATCACACTTTCGCTGTCTTGTGAAAATCAAGTAGAGCTGTCATCCCCACCCCATGCTTTATGGTTGGGGTTGCTGTTCAGCCATATGTGAAACCGTGGTAGAATACACTCCAAAGGTCTTGGCTTGAGAACCAAACTTATTGCTGCTTTGTGTCTCAGCCTTTAGATGTAAAATTACTAGTAAGCCAAATCAGAAAAAAATAATTTAGGTCCTGAATTAATTATCTAGTGCTTTTATTAACAGATT
The DNA here is from genome assembly GCF_000243295.1 of Trichechus manatus latirostris. Taxonomy (NCBI): domain Eukaryota; kingdom Metazoa; phylum Chordata; class Mammalia; order Sirenia; family Trichechidae; genus Trichechus; species Trichechus manatus. The sequence continues at coordinate 3,123,613 of NW_004444083.1, read as the reverse complement.
GTTTGACGATATCTTTGAATCCTGTTTATGGGCATCATGTATTCATAGGGGCCAATTGAGATGCATTTTAAGTTTTAAAACAGAAAATTTATTTTAACTAAGTTGTACATTTCTCTTTACTGAAACTATATCAAGGTATACAAAAGATGCATTTGTTATCTTTATTGTATGGGCCTTTTTTTTTTGAGTTATATTCAATTTTTTTTCCTTTTTTTTTTTTTAATTGTGCTTTAGGTGAAGGTTTACAGAACAAATACTTTCTCATTAAACAGTACCCACATTGTTTTATGACACTGGTGAACAATCCCACGACATGTCAACACTGTCCCTTTTCAACCTTAGGTTCCCGATTACCAGCTTTTCTGCCCCTCCTGCCTTCTAGTCCTTGTCTCTAGACTGTTGGGCGCATTAATCTCGTTTTGTTTTGAGGGGCTGTGTAATCTTTGGCTGAAGGGTGAACCTCGGGAGTGACTTCATTACTGAGCTAAAAGGGTGTCCAGGGGCCATACTCTTGGGGTTTCTCC
>NW_004444083.1:3111172-3122989 GCF_000243295.1 Trichechus manatus latirostris | reverse complement strand
GGCACCATCTAGTTGTACTGGACTCAGTCTGGTGGAGGCTGTGGTAGTTGTGGTCCATTAGTCCTTTGGACTAATCTTTTCCTTGTATCTTGTTTTCTTCATTCTCCATTGCTGCCGAAGGGGTGAGACCAGTGGAGTGTCTTAGATGGCTGCTCACAGTCTTTTAAGATCCCAGACGCTACTCATCAAGGTAGAATGTAGAACGTTTTCTTTATGAACTGTATTATGCCAATTGAGCTAGATGTTCCCCAAGACCATGGTCTATTGTATGGGCATTGTTGATAAAAATGGAATAAATTACATTCGCGTTCTTTTAGTCTTTCATGGTGTGATATAAAGAAAAAAGGGTAGGATGGAAGTTCAGTGGTCTGAGTATCGACTCTTGAATGTCCAGCTTGACTTGCAGTGTGTCACTGGATCCCATCAGACTGTTGTTTTAGTATTTTTTATAACAAGGCAGTTGAATTAGATACTGTTCAGAGTCCTTTCCAGTTCAGTTATTCTTTGGTAATGAACTGAGGAGGAGGTATAACTAGAGGGAGATGGGGACTTGGGGAAGTGTCAGAATACTGGTGAGTATTTGACATACAAGTCTTAGGGCTTATGGATCAAAGACCATTTCTGGAAGATAAATTTGCCCAACTGTGCAAGGTATATCTAAATTGATGAATACATGCATTAGGTGGTGGTAGCTTAACTCAGTTACGTGATTATATGAGCCTTTATTGGCCCAGAGCAGGCATAATGCAGTTGGCAATCTTTAACATATGCAAATGTTCACAGCTGGCTTGCCTGTCTTAGCAGGAGCTTTGCAGGCCAGGACAGAGATGTCCAGGTAATTCTGTGTGACCACTTAACTTTTCTTTCTTTCTTTTTTCAAGTAATGTGGTGTATTTTCCCCCAGGAAAATTTTCTATGGAATAAAAAAGTACCATCTTCCAGACTGTCTAAAAGCAATTTCAATGCACAGCAGCCCTTGCTTTTGGATTACTGGTTTTTACTTGCTAGTCTGTATATTGGAGTTATTCAGTTCGGTGAGCAAGGGTTTGATATTTGAAATAATGTCTAGGTGTGAAATTGCACATGTAAAGAAATAAGTACGTATTTTTTTTTAAAAACATTGGGTTTTTGGTGAAAGTTTACACAGCAAGTTACGTTCCCATTTGACAATTTCCACACAAATTGTTTAGTTATGTTAGTTAAATTTATCACAAAGTGTCAACATTCTCTTTGTGTTCAGTTTGTTCCCTTTCCAGTATACTCTAGTTTCCCTGCCTGCTTGTCTTTTCATCTTTGCTTTTGAGTAATTGTTGACCTTTTGGTCTCCTACTGATGGTTTTTAAGTAGGGCACTGATCTTATGGGTAATATCCTTTATTTTGTGTACCACTCTGCTATTTAGCTAAAAGGTGATCTCAAGATAGGTACGGTTCTAGGTTTAAAGAGTGTCTCAGTGATAGTCTCAGGGAGTCTATGTTTCAGTTTCTCTGGCTTTTTTTTTTTTTTTAAAGAATTTGAGGGGACCAACTATTGTGATCCCGGTCAGAATGATCAGTGGTTGTAGCCGGGCACCATCTAGTTCTTGTGGTCTCAGGGTAGATGAGGTTGTGGCTTATGTAGACTTGTTTCTTCTCTGCACTTTCTTACTGTTTTGCTCCTGGCGAGTAGAGACCCGTAGTTGTGTCTCAGATGGCTGCTTGCAAGCGTTTAAGACCCCAGATGTTCTCATTTCACTTGGATGCAGATCAAGTATATACTTTTTTTTTAATTCTGTGAAACAACATGTGAATATCTTGTTCTGGAAGAGAATCAAATGACTGGATCAGTGTTACGTTTATGCCCTTATTGAGAAGGAGCAAGCTTCTGTTTAGGGTCTATTTTGCAAATATTAAGTATAGCCCAGTCATTGCTAAAAAAAGAAAATAAAGATAACATGAAACTTTAACACATTTGGGAAACTGGCATTGATAGTTACATGTGAATTAACTTATAATTTTTCTTCTCCAACCGACTTCTACAATTACTGTTTGTTGAAAGGCTTTGTTCAGATGCTAATGACTTAACAAAAGTATAAACAAACTTCTTAATAAATTAATTCTGCCCACCCATACCTCCTCTCAACACATGAAGACCATTTTTTTGAGTCACCGGATCTTTTTTACATATTTCAGAATATTACCTTGCACACACTCATGATGTGGGGTCAGTATCATTATTCATGCTGTTACTCAGCAAGTCTTTATTTGAGCCCCTTGACTATGTTAGATACTCTTAAGCATTGTAGACTATGGAAATGAGTAAGTCTTGGTCTTCACTGTCAAGAAAATAATACTCTTCTGTTTGCTGAAAGACAGGAGGATTAAGTGATCTACCTGAATCAGCTAAATAATATATTAGATTTAGAAAAGAGGTATAGTAACTTTTGACTTCAAGTGAGTGATAGCTTTATTTACCAGACTATTTTTCTACTTCAGTAACCATGATTTCCTAAATTATATAAGAATTTTATGGAATATGATGTTTATACTAAGATTCAGATACTCATGTTATTTATACAATTTATAATCTAGAAGTTATTGATGTGTATATGCATTGTTTCTAAGATCAACCTTAATTGGAAAAACTATTAATATAGGACTGTTTAAGAACCTTTTGTTATATCTACAGAAATGTATTAATATGGAATAGAGAAATCAGACAGTACTTCAAAATTGCAATGGATCTTACATTCTGACTGATCAAACAATTGAGGGTGTGAAGAACTTCTTATCCTATGCATCTATACTAAAAGGTGAAACAGAACAAAGCAGCATCTCTTTTTCTGAGTTGAAGGCCTCAGACTTTGTTTCATAGACTCAGTAGCTGATATTTTTAATGACTAAACTTTTATTCTCTTCTAATTTTAGCCTTTCTCATTCCTTTCAAAGCATTGTAAGTACACATCAGGAGACAGTATGTAACGCTTCGCACGTCTGTGTCTTGACATTTTGTCTTCAAATATGAGTCGTAGTCTTTTCTGGTGCTTATAAAGAGCCACATCGTTGAGCATATTAAACCCCTAACCCCAGTTTAAATCTTGGGGTGGAGAGACCTATGACAGTGATCCTTTGCTTAATTTATTTAAATTACTTTTAAAGTAGATGTTGGGGAACAAGACAGGTAGCAACATTTTCAAACAGAACCATCATATGCTAGCACTGCAGGTGACCTTAACCTGTAGCCCTTCAAGTCAATTCTGACTCACAGCAACCCTGTAGGACAGAGTAGAACTGCCCCAGAGGGTTTCCAAGGCTGTAATCTTTACAGAAGCAGACTACCACATCTTTCTCCTACTGAGCAGCTGTTGAGTTTGAACCACCGACCTTCCAGTTAGCAGCCAAGTGCTTAGCCACTGTGCCACCAGCGCTCCTGCAAGTGACCTTAGCGGTCATCATAGCTGACATCTTGATTTTACAAATGAGGAACCAGACTCAGAGAAGTCAAGAGGCATCCTATACCATCAGTGTCTCTATCAGTTAACTATGGCTTGGATTACTGTCGACAGTGTCCTGCCCTGGGTTGCAGGTGTGAAGTAGGTTGGGTACCTTGAGCTGTGAGGAGCATGGGAATAAGGACCTGCATAGAAGTTGCCAGATTGAACCACATTTTCTAGGGCTACTGTGAGTCTGCCCTAGAGCGGAGCTGAACCCCTGAATGACCTTCTGCCTCAGCATTCCGGGCTTGACATACTCTCAGTCATTCCCCTCTTTGGGGCCAGAGTCCATCTGGCCTTGGGAGGTATGATGAGGTGGTGATGAAGTGTGAGACAACTCTGATGTATGTGTGCTCACACCTACTCTATGTCTGCTGTGATTGTTGCAAGGCTCAGCTTTTGCTCTGCCACGGGAACGGGCAGGACTCAGCTCCTTTCTTGGAAGTCCCTTCTGAATCCAGAATGCCCCAGGTGGACAGTGCTGAGACCCTGAGCCAGGTAATGACAGGGTACCAGATCTGTGGTACTGTGATCTTTTCACATGTGGGTAGTTTGTGTTGTTCTGGTTATAAAAGTAATACATATTTACTGTGGAAAATACAAATCAGCAAAACAAAGACAAAGCAAAACAAAAAGATCATAACTTCACCACTCAGAGAAAAACAATTTAACATTTGGCAGGTATCCTTGCAGCCACCAGAAGGAAACTACTGTAAACGTTTTGGTGGAATTCCTTCCATGTCACAAGCATTAAACCCTCTTCCCTGTGTTTTACTGTGCTAGGAAGATTCACATACCCACACAGAAACCCCATGAAATAAGTACTTTTACTTACTTTCATTAGGTTGTGAAAAGGAGACACAGGGACATGAAATGACTTGCTCAGGGTCACATTCTAAGCGGTAAACACAGAACTAGAAGCCCAGACTTCTTCATGCCTAGTCAGGGCAAATTTTTACTTTTACACCATGGCCTCCTCAGAAAAGCGTGTGTAGGCTGTTGCTGAATTGTCAGTTAAAGTAGAGATTTGTATGATTTCCCTGTAGTCCATTGCATTGGGCAAATCTGCTATAGAAGACCTCTTTAAAGATTGAAAAGCAACGATGTCACTTTGAGGACTAAGGTGCACCTGACCCAAGCCATGATATTTTCAGTTACCTCATATGCATGCAAAAGCTGAACAGTGAATAAGGAAGACCAGAGAAGAAATTGATGCTTTGAATTATGGTGTTGGTGAAGAATATTGAATATACCATGGACTGCCAGAAGAAGGAACGAGTCTGTCTTGGAGGAAGTACAGCCAGACTGCTCCTTGGAAGCAAGGACGAGAAAACATCTCAAGTACTTTGGACCTGTTATCAGGAGGGACCAGTCCCTGGAAAAGAACATCATGCTTGTTAAGGTAGAGGGTCAGCGAAAAAGAGGGAAGACCCTCAACCAGATGGATTGACACAGTGGCTGCAACGGTGGGCTCAAGCATAACAACAATTGTGAGGATGGCACAGGACTGAGCAGTGTTTCATTCTGTTGTACATAGAGTTGCTATGAATCGGAGTCTTCTCATTAGCATCTAACAACAACAACACAGTCACGACTGAGCCAGAGAATGCTTATGTTCCTGGAGTTGGATTGGTTGTTGTGATCATCCTGAATTCAGAAAACTGAATCTGAGGTATACATGACCAATAGAACACAATCTTAGCTAAATTTAGAAAGACTGAGTTACTTATAGAGGTAACAATGACATCTCTCTTGCTTTTGTCTTTAGCTGTTCATATAGGTATGGCTAAGTTTTTTGTTTGTGGGGATTTTGGGCTAAGTTTTAAACAAAAAAAGTCCTGAAAGGAATTAAAAAATTATAAAATAGTTTATATTGGGCAGGAAAGCCCACCTTACACAGAATACCTACGTCCTAGGTACCTCATAGAATACACCCCCCAAAAATACTTACTGTAGACATTCATAAATAATCTGCTAAGCTGCCATTGGTTTCTACCAAAAATCTTAGCATATAAGAGTTTTAAAATGCTGTTTTTAATATGGGTATATTAATTACGTTTGTTTAAGGATACTTGCATTGTTAATTTAAGTAGGACTTATTTTCTTCTCCAGTAGTTTTCCTTTTAGAAAAGAAATGCTTCATAAAAAAGAAACAATGAAGTACTCTCACACTGCATGTGCCTTACGACATCAGGATTTTATGCTGAGGCATTACGCCTTGCCCTGGTTACTTGTTAATGGAGTTCTTCCCATGAGGATTTTCGCTGTTGTCTGCTCTGCCTCTCGAAGTAGTCTCATAGATGTGTGTGCTTTCTCGTCAGGTTGGTTGTTGTGTTGCTAGTGAGAAAAACCGAGTCATACGCTGGCTTCCATTTGTTAGAAAATCACAGGTAACCTTCAGAGTTGTCTAGTTTCATCGCATGGCATTTCTCCAAGGATCCACAACTATTTATAATTCTGTACTTGGTTATGCAAAACCAGATTTGAGTCATGCACAGTATGTATGTATATCTGCACGAATCTCAATAGAGGACCAGAGATCTTCCTGTGTCACATCTGGGTTATTTAGATCTACTTTTGCTGTGTAATATAGGACCCAGATTGCACAGAGTCATTAAGATTACTATAAATATTAAGCTGATTAAAATTACCTTGTAATTATTGCTTTGGAAAAATTGTAAATGGCCTAATCCTGCAGTGATAGGAGAGTGGTTGAGTAACTGATGATATAAAATACTACTCATCCATTAAAAAGAGAAACAAATCCACAGTGTCAGATGAGGAGTGGGGTACACAAACAGTATTCGTAGTAAAACTTACTTGTCTTTGCAAGCTTTACTGTATATACTACAAAAAAGGTTGGAATGATAGTTAACAAAATGCCAGTCATCCGTATTTCTCAGGAACAGGATTATAGTGATTTTTATTTTTTTCTTTTTGGCTTAACTCTATTTTCCAAAATTTCTGCAAAATCATGTAGTACCTTTTATAAAGAAAAAGAGCCTATTAAAATAACTCTATGCATTACCCTAAACGTTACCCCAAACATTAGGTATTAACTTTGCTGTCCTCTGAGATTCTCTACATTTAAGGCTTAGGGTCGTATTTTATAGTAAAATGCAGGGGAAGCTACGCATCCCTCCACCTCCAGGCTCTGCAGGATGCTCCTGGAGGGTCCGAGTGATGAACGAGACTGAACAGAACCCCAGAGCATCTGCCTAGGCCTTTCACCCAAATCTCGTCCCCTGTTTCCTTAGGTCAGTTCTGCTGTTTTAACTTGTTCTCTTCTCTCTCTTCTCATCACTACTCCAGACATTCCAGGCTAAAGTTATACCCACACCTGGGACAAAAAGGCTAACTACTGTTTTTTTAATAGCTAGCTGTAACTGGCGACGACAATGATTTCTTTCTTAAAGAGTTCTGGAACACACTTGCTTCTGTCTTAGAGGTCCCTGGGTGGTGCAAACTTAACATGCTCACCAGCTAACTGAAAGGTTAAATGTTTGAGTCCACCCAGAGGCTCCTCGGAAGAAAGACCTGGCGATCTACTTCTGAGAAATCAGCCATAGAAAACTGTTTGGAGCACAGTTCTACTCTGACAGTTCTACGCCACGGGGTTGCCATGAGTTAAAGCTGATTCAGTGGCAACTGGTTTGGTTTGTTTTATACCCTTTAGCGTTTTGTTTAGAAACTATGGTACCAGGTGGATCCATTTTACCTTACAATATAGAAAATTAAACTCTTTAAGTTTTAGTGAAGGCAATCCTTTCATATCAGATCCAGTGAATCTCTTGTAAAGGTTGTGCGTGGTGGTTAGAACTCAGAGGTTTATTAGGAAGGGACGAAGGAGTCTGGTGCAATTTCTGGGGAAGGGCATATTTGCATTGCAGTTAACATAAAAATGGAAAACAACATGGGCTGATTCTTGAATCATTGCATGCAGGATTCTTTACAATTCAAACCAAGACAACCCAAAGCCAGTCGTTTTTAATTTTCAGCTCAGTGAGACTAAAAGGAAACAGTTTGCTTTTTGGCTAGCATGCTGCGGAAATAAAATAAAATGTAGCTAGCCCATCAACATTAAGAGAGATAAAGTGTTTAATAAGTGTCTTCCAGAAGAAGTGACATCTGTATAGAACACCTGCTGTCTTCATTATAACTTTAAATAAGCTGTATCTCTGGGGGTTAGCGAGGCCTTCTTTGGCATACTGTGCTGTGACAAAGATAAATTGTAAACCTCAAGTAATTTACTGTTGTTTGGAGGATGGTTTTTGGTGGGACATGGTGGGGGTGGGAGGAGGGATGATAAGCCCCTGAGTTAGGTTACTCAGGCCCATTTCGAACATAACTTTGGACTGACACTTGTTCAGGTTATAACGCGTTCTTATCGCTTGATAGCCCTATTTTTTTCTACGTATTATGATTTTAATGTTTTACGTAGTACAGAAGGGTATAGAAAATGCTTCTTGGTCTGTGGACATAACTGTTCAGTAGAATTCAGGATTTCCTTATATGCTTCGAGAAACAGATTGGAGTGGCCCTTGAGCAATGCCTGTGTTCCCGGCTTGTTTCTCTCCTGCTTTGGGCTGATACGGGCCTGCAGGTAGGGGCAGCAATGGGCAGAAGTGTAGAAGCCCCAGTGAATGCTGTTCTGAGTGCCCTTCAAATCAGCTGCCATTTTGGCAAATTATAATCTAACCGAGAACGATTTTCATAAGCAATGGCTGTGAGAAACCTCGTGGCCCCAGAAAATAATATTTAATCAGCCATGTGGCTCATGTTATTATCCTGAGGCAAAAATAACTCACCACCAATTCCACTGAATCACAGATAGGAGTTTTTTTTTAATTATTATTTTTTTAATTGTTATAGTTAAAATGAAATTTACATTTCAAGTTAGTCTCCCATACAAAAACTTACACATACATTGTTATGTGACCCTAATTGCTCTCCCCTTACTGCAACAGCACACACCTTTCCACCCCTGATTCCCCATGTCCATTCAACCAGCTCCTAACCCTCTCTGCCCTCCCATCTCACCTCCGGACAGAAGCTGCCCCTTTGGTCTCTTGTATCTACTTGAGCTAAGAGGCACACTCCTCACCAGTATCACTTTATGCCCCACTGTCCAGTCCAATCCCCGTCTCACAGGAGTTTTTGAAACCAAAATGAAAACATCTGCCGCTTTGTTGCTATATGAGCCCAGTCCTTTGTCCACCTAAGAGCAGCTGCTGTGTGGTCTGTATCTCTTAGACCTTGACACCAGGCGAGGGGGACATCTTCAGAGTTAACGAGCAATTAGGATGGTCTTCCCTGTCAATTAACTGGCAGAATAATGAGACTGAATGAGCAGTGTCCTTACAAACACCCAGACTTGTGTTTTCTAGAAAGCATGTCTTTTTCTACTGTTTGCAGTTACATATATAGGCAAACAACTGCTCAACATGAAAAAAAAATTGCCTGTACAGAAACAGAAGAGAGAGTTATACAAACAGGCTGCCATTTACTCTAGACTTAGAAGTCACAGCTTACCTGCTGAGTGGCTGTAGTGACGTTCTAACATCTCCTGTCATGGTACTTGTCTTAAGGATTGACAGGCAAGATAGAATGCTGTGACTGGTCAGCAAAAAATGTTTTGGGTCATTGGTTAAGGAGCCCTGGTGGCACAGTGGTTTGAACCTACCGACTACTCCACAGGAGAAAGATGTGGCAGTCTGCTTCTGTAAAGATTACGGCCTTGGAAACCCTATGGGGCAGTTCTGCTCTGTCCTGTAGGGTTACTACTAAGAGTTGGAATTGAGTAGAGGGCAATAGGTGGGTTTTTTTTTTTTTGGTCATTGGATACTCTAAGAGAATATGGGCAAATGCCTTAGAATGAATGACAGAGAAACTTGTGGTGCTGGATAGCAGAACGGGCCCTCAGACCAGAAGGATCTGTATGGGAACCTAGTTGACCACTTGACTCCGAGGCACACAGCAACCGCAACAAGCCAGCAACCTCAGGCAGTGTGTCAGGTAGTATACTTCCAGTTGGAAATCACCAAGTACCTAAAATACAGTGTCTGAAAATAAGATAGGAAGGTAGAAGGAAGTCATTTCTCACTTAAAAGCCCAGAGTTAGATAGTCTAGGGAGGTAGGGCCCCTTCTCTGAGGGAGCTGCTTCAGGGTTGGCACAGTTTCCACTTCACTCATGTCCCATGGATTACAGCTTAATTCCATGGCAATCCCAGGCTTCAGGGAGGCTGGGAAGTGTGGTCTCTAATTGGTGCCATCTACCCAGCTGAAAACCGGGAGCTCAGTGATTGAAGAAAGGGAAAATGGGTACTGGTGGGCTCCTGGAAGTCTCTGCCACACCTGAATCATAAAGGATTCAGGACCAGAGCTGGGCCGCTGCTTCCTTTCTTTGTGGTTCTCTGGGCTCTGCGTTTCTCCATGTGTGGACTTCCTCTTCAGGCGGGAAGCAAATCCTACAATAGTTCAGGTTTTTTATCTTGGCTTGCAGGAACCACAAGAAAAAGAGCAAAGAAACCTTTCCAAGAAGCTCCTCCTCTGTGTTTCTTTGGCCAAAATTGGATCCCATGCCAATGGCCTAACCCAGTAACTGGCAAAGGGGAAGGGACCCAGTTGACTGCTCAGGCCAGCCCAGCCCCATGTTTCTGTGGGAAAGAATGGACACCTGGACAACACAGGTGTTCTGTTAGGAAGGTAAATGATGAGAATGGCTTGACATAGCGACCAACAGGATCAACCTCAGGCAAATTTCTCAACCTTTCTGAACCTCAGTTTCTATAAAATGAGAACAGTACCCCATATCCCATAGGTCAGTGAAATAATCCCCAAAGTGCCTCACAGGCTGCTTGACACACAACAGATGCTCATTTTTTTGGTTCCTATTTTCTTACCCGTCTTTTCTGGGGAAATAATGTGTTGGGTATTGCAGTGTAGTGAATTACTTAATATGGCCCTTCTCACCGTGGTCTTGTCACTCCCAAGTGATTGAGCAGGACCGTGTGATTCGGTGTTGTGGCCCACCAAAGGGATTGGTCAGTTTTGCCATCCTGCTGGATTTGAAATGAGCCACCCCAGAGGTGGGAGGAGAGAGGAGTCCTACCACCACCAAGGAAGGTCAGAAGCGAGCTGCTGATCTTGGTTCTCCTTTCCCCTGCCCCCACCTGTTTTTACAGGTGTGAATCGAAAGAGTAATTATAGGCAGATTAAACAGTTCTTCCTCGTTTGGGGGACAGATGAGTTACCTACAAACTTCGTAAGCATTAGGAATCAGTAGGTAGCCTCCCATGTGTAACTGAATTGAATGAACAGATCACTTGGCTGAATAAGGCACCATAAATGACTAAATCAAAAATACCAAAACTGTTGCCTTCGAGTTGATTCTGACTCATGGTGACCTCGTGTATTACAGAGTAGAACTGCACCTTAGGGTTTTCTTTAGCTGTAATCTTCATGGGGAAACCCTGGTGGCCTAGTGGTTAAGAGTTACATCTGCTAACTGAAAGGTCAGCAGTTCGAATCCAGCAGGTGCTCCTTGGAAATTCTGTGGGGGCATTTCTACCCTGTCATGTAGGGTCACTATGAGTCAGAATCGACTCGATGGCAGCAAGTTTGTTTGTTTTTTTAAATCTTTATGGAAGCAGATCACCAGGTCTTTCTTCCCCAGCACTGCTAGGTGGTTTCAAACTGCTAACCTTTCAGTTAGTAGATGAGTGCAAACTATTTGCGCCACCAACAGACCTCTAGACGTAATATAAGGCTTCTCGCCCCCGCTTCAGTTCTTTTTTGAGATGTCTTAAAGAATTGTAAGGTTTTATAAAACTTTACTCTGTATTAACGTAGTAAACTTCAAAGAACTTAATAGGTATACTAGGAGACTTACTGTCTTTTGGTAATACTTGCCGCTAGCTTAGGGCAGGCTCAGCCAATTGAAATGTGTTTAGGAGCAACACCAGTAACTAACAAAATCACATGTAAGCAGTGGGAAATCATGGAGTCTGTTGAGCCTCATTTTCTGACCTGTGATACTACGAAATTTATTTTGGGGATAATACATTCTTGTTGAAGGATCCGATGAGGTGATGTTTATCAGAGCACCATGTAAAGCATAGAGAACTATACAGATAGTAATTTTCTTCTTAAATGAAGTCTATTTTCTTGAAGATTTTGTAAAGATTATTTTTTTACACTTTTTTTGAGATGTAATTGATGTACAATAAACTGCACATTTTTTTCTTTTTTTTTAAAATTGTTCTTCAGGTGAAGGCTTACAGAACAAATAGTTTTTCATGAAACAGTAGTACACATATTGTTTTATGACATTGGTTAACAACCCC
>NW_004444083.1:2963337-3099933 GCF_000243295.1 Trichechus manatus latirostris | reverse complement strand
GTTGTACCAGTACCAGGCTGTTTTGACTACCGTGGCAGTATAATAGGTTCTAAAATCAGGTAGTGTGGGTCCTCCCACTTTGTTCTTCTTCTTGAGTAATGCTTTACTTATATGTGGCCTCTTCCCTTTCCGTATGAAGTTGGTGATTTGTGTTTCCATCTCATTAAAAAGTGCCGGTGGAAATTGGATCGGGATTGCATTATATCTGTAGATTGCTTTGGGTAGAATTGAGATTTTCACTATGTTGAGTCTACCTAACCATGAGCAAGGTATGTTTTTCCACTTATGCAGGCCTCTTTTGGTTTCTTGCAGTAGTGTCTTGTAGTTTTCATTGGATAGATCTTTTACGTCTCTGGTTAGATTTATTCCTAAGCATTTTATCTTCTTGGGGTCTGTTGTGAATGGTATTGATTTGGCGATTTCCTCTTGTGAGGTTCTGTTTGTTGGTGTAAAGGAAGCTAACTTATTTTTGTATGTTTATCCTGTATCCTGAAACTTTGCTGAAATCTTCTATTAGTTCCAGTAGTTTTCTTGTGAATTCTTTGGGGTTTTCTGTGTATAACATCATATCATCTGCAAATAGAGATACTTTGACTTCTTCACTACCAATTTGGATGCTCTTTATTTCTTTTTCTAGCCTAATTGCTCTGGCTAGGACCTCCAGCAAAATATTGAATAAGAGTGGTGATAAATGACATCCTTGTCTGGTTCCCGTTCTCAAAGTCTCTCCATTTAGGATGATGTTGGCTGTTGGCTTTGTATAAATGCCCTTAATTATATTGAAGAATTCCCTTCTGTTCCTATTTTGTTGAGACTCATCACGAATGGGTGTTGGACTTTGTCAAATGCCTTTTCTGCATCTATTGATAAGATCATGTGGTTCTTGTCTTTTATTTATGTGATGGATTACATTGATTGTTTTTCTATTGTTGAACCATCCCTGCATACCTGATATTAATCCCACTTGATCATGGTGAATTCTTTTTTGATATGTTGCTGAATTCTATTGGCTACAATTTTGTTGAGGATTTTTGCGTCAACGTTCATGAGGGATATTTGTCTGTAATTTTCTTTTTTTGTGGTGTCTTTACCTGGTTTTGGTATCAGAGTTATGCTGGCTTCATAGAATGAGTTTGGGAGTATTCCATCCTTTTCTATGCTCTGAAATACCTTTAGTAGTAGTAGCGTTAACTCTTCTCTGATAGTTTGGTAGAATTCTCCAGTGAAGCCATCTGGGCGAGGGCTTTTTTTTTGTTTTTGGGAGTTTTTTAATTACCTTTTCAATCTCTTCTTTTGTTACGGGTTTATTTAGTTGTTCTACCTCTGTTTGTGTTAGTTTAGGTAGGTAGTGAGTTTCTAGAAATTTGTCCATTTCCTCTAGGTTTTCAAATTTTTTAGAGTACAATTTTTCATAGTATTCTGTTATGAGTCTTTTAATTTCAGTTGGGTCTGTTGTGATATCACCCATCTCATTTCTTATATGGGTTATCTGCTTCCTTTCTGTTTTTCTTTTGTCACTTTGGCCAGTGGTTTATCAATTTTGTTGATCTTTTCAAAGAACCAGCTTTTGGTCTGTTAACTCTCTCAATTGTTTTTGTGTTCTCTATTTAATTCTGCTCTAATTCTTATTTCCTTTCTTCTGGCGCCTGAGGGCTTCTTTTGCTGCTCTCTTTAATGTTTTGATTATGACCCTTTCTTCTTTTTGGACGTGTGCATTCATTGCTATAAACTGACCTCTGAGCACTGCTTTTGCTATGTCCCGAAGGTTCTGGTAGGATGTGTTTTCATTCTCGTTTGACTCTATGAATTTCTTTATTTCATCCTTAATGTCTCCTATAACCCAGTAGTTTTTCAGCAAGGTATTGTTCAGTTTCCATGTGTTTGACTTTTTTTTTCCTTGGTTTTTCTGTTGTTGATTTCTACTTTGATGGCTTTATGGTCAGAAGGGATGCTTTGTAGTATTTCGATGCTTTGGATTTTGTTAAGGCTTGCTTTATGGCCTAATATGTGGTTTGTTCTGGAGAATGTTCCATTTGCACTGGAAAAGAAGGTATACTTGGCTGCTGTTTGGTGGAGTGTTCGGTATGTATGTGTGAGATCAAGTTGGTCGATTGTAGCATTTAGCTCTTCCGTGTCTTTGTTGAGCTTCTTTCTGGATGTTCTGTCCTTCACCGACAGTGGTGTGTTGAAGTCTCCTACTACCATTGTGGAGCTGTCTATCTCTCTTTCCAGTGCTGTTAGAGTTTGTTTTATGTATTTTGGAGCCCTGTCATTGGGTGTGTAAATAGTATAGTTATGTCCTTCTTGTGTATTGACCCTTTAATCACTGTATAGTGTGCTTCTTTATCCTTTGTGGTGGATTTTACTTTAAAGTCTTGTATTGGATTGTTTTGATGCTAAAAAGATTTCAGCCAAACTGGTTTTTTAAGGTATCGCTCAAGGGAGAATTACAGATCATCAACCTGTCGTAATTTATAAGCTCAATTCTATAAGTTAATATTGATACTGATATGGATTTTCAGTTGAAGTCAACTCCAATATTGATATCTTGCTATATTCAGAAATACAGGATTTCTGAGTTGGGAGGGAGCTTAATAGAAGCTCTCTGCAGTCATTTCCTAAAGCAGAAATGCTCCCTGCAGCATCCATGAGATAGCCATCTTCACACAGTCAGAAATAAGAGACTCTGGAAGGATTTTGTAAAATAAAGCATAGAACGAGAATAACTCTTTTGTACACTGTTGCCAGGTTGGTACTTACCCATTGCCATCAGGTTGATTCTGACTCATAGCGACCGTATAGGACAGAGTGGAACTGCCCCATAGGGTTTCCGAGGCTGTAAATTTTTACAGATACAGACTGCCACATATTTATCCCATGGAATGGCTGGGAGATTTGAACCACCAATCTTATGGTTAACAGTGGAGCACTTAACCACTGTGCCACCAGGGATCCTAGTTGATACTTAAGGGGATTAAAATCGGAATTACTTGATTAACTGACATTAATTTAAAATTATTTTATGGTAGTTATTGTATAGGCAGGTGACGTTTAGCCTGTAAGCCAGAACAAAATCTGCCAATTTGATTACTGTGTTTTTAAAATATATGGAGAGGGGGTGTCTTAGTTATCTAGTGCTGCTACAACAGAAATATCACAAGTGGATGGCTTTAACAAAGAAAAATTTATTCTCTCACAGCCTAGGAGGCTAGAAGTCTGAATTCAGGGTGCCAGCTCCAAGGGAAGGCTTTCTCTCTCTGTCTGCTCTGGGGAAAGGTCCTTGTCATCAATCTTCCCTGTTCTAGGAGCTTCTCAGCACAGGGACCCTGGGTCCAAAGGATGTGCACCCCTGGCTCTACTTTTGGTAGTATGAGGTCCCCCTGTCTCTCTGCCTGCTTCTTTTTTATATCTCAAGAGAGATTGACTTAAGGCACAACCTAATCTTGTAGATTGAGTCCTGCTTCATTAACATAACTGTCACTAATCCCATCTCTTTAATATCATAGAGATAGGTCTTACAACACATAGGAAAATCACATTAGATGACAAAATGGTGGACAGTCACACAATACTGGGAATCATGGCCTAGCCAAGTTGACAGATATTTTTGGGGGATACAGTTCAATCCATGACATTCCACCTTTGGCCTCAAAAAATTCATGTCTTTGTCATATGTAAAACGCGTTCACCTCATCATATCATAGCAAAAGTTTTAATTCAACCCTTAGTCCACAATCCAAAAATTTCTCTTCATCTGTGAAACCTGGAATACAAGTTATCTGCTTCTAAAGTCCAGTGGTGGAACAGGCACAAGGTAGACATTTCCATTACAAACGGGAGAAATTAGAGGGAAAGAAGGGATGACAGGCACCAAGCAAGTCAGCAGAACACATTATATTAGCCCTCAAGGCTTGAAAATAATCCTGTGTTTTCTGAGACCATTTAGGCAATGGCCCTGCCCTCCAGACTCCAGGTTTTGGCTACACTCTCTGGATTCTGGTTAGAGGCCCGTTGGCCCTGGGCTTCATCTCTTCCAGGCCCACTCTGCCTCCCTCTCCTTGGGCAGCCCCATTTTTCTAGTCTATCTGTGTGGTGACCTTACCCCCTTTGGCCCTGGCAGGCCCCATTCTTCTGCTCCCTGGACATGGCAGCCCCCCATCCTCAGCTTTGGATGGCGGATCCAGCCTCATCCCGCTGGCACTCGTGAAAGGCAGTCCCACGCTCCGGAACAGAGTTGGTGAAGATCTGACTCTTTGAAACCCTGGAGGCTGTGACTCTACCCTTTGAGACCCCAGAGGTCGTGTCCCTACCCTTTGAGACTGAGGCAGCTCTGCTTCCTCTGCTCCTTGTCTCTTCAGCTTCTGCTTCCTGGTTCCTTGGCCCATCGGGCCATACCACCCGAGTCTGCCCTGCTGGGGCAAGTGTTCCCATAGCTCTGCAGCTCCCCCGTAAGTGCCTGGAGGCACCACACTCCACCAGTAAACGTCAGCCAGAAGGCATTCAGCTGTCTTGCTGTGTGGGTGGGCTCCAGCGCTGTTGCCTGCTGGTGTCCTGGTTCTGCTGCTGCCCTTTCTCTGCTGCTGCTTTTTGCCACCTGCGCCGTCTCCAGTGTAACAGCGCTCTTCACTTCCTTCCGAGTCCTCACCATAATTGTCTTTGACATGATTCTGCCAACAGTCTCTTCAAGGCAATCTAGACTTTTACTGTCTGGAGAGGGAACAAGTAGGCAGAAAGAGCTTAGAATCTGTGTGCTCCTCCATCTGTGTTGTAAAGACCTTGACAGACCTGCCCTGGCAGTCTCACCATACCACAGGCTCTGAGTGAGTAAGGCCCAACTTGGAATCCCAACTGTCTTTCCTTCACCAATAAAGCAGACAGTTCAGTTTTATGGAAGGTTTGTGGCAGGGAGTTACTGTCCTTGTGGGGCTGCTGTCACGGCCATGAAAACTAGGGATGAGGGGCGCCTGGCACAAAGAAGGCGCTTAGTCCATTTCGTCCTCTTCTTTCCCTTCCTCTTCCAAGTGCTTTCTCTCTCCTTTTATCTTAGGCCACTCACTAAAATTTTTTTTCTTTTCGCATCCATTTCAATCAGTTTTGAGGATTTCTCCAAAAAAGGTAACAGTGGTAGTGAGTCCTCAGTACTAACATTTAGCAAGCCTTCCCATGCACATCAAGTACATTTCATGCGTTTTCTCGTTTACTTTGCACAAGAGCCCGTGGGGTAGGTTTTGGTGTTACAGCACCAGTTTTACAGCTGAGGCAGTTGAGGCTTAGGAGAAAGGAAATGAATGAATGATGTTGTGGAGGTATGAATCCAGCTCTGACTCCAGAACTCTTAATCACTCTCTATTGCTCCTAGAATCTAATTCTGGAAGTGCCCCATTCTCTGCATTTCTACCCTGTGCCAGATGCTGATGATTATAACAGTAACATCTGGTACATACCTTGTGACAGGCACTGATCTCAGTACCTTGCATACATTAACTCATTTAAGGCTCACCACAACCTGTTGTAAATTGTCTTGCTATCCCCACTGTACAGATGAAGAAACTGAGGCACAGAGAGGCTAAGTAACTTGCCTACTGACCCGCGGTCATGTATGGCCAGTATCCAGACTTTGGCTCTTACTCCCCCAGCAGTCTTTCCCCCCTGTGTTTTTAGCAGTTCTCGAGTATATCTTGCAATCCATCTCCATCTGATCAGAGAGGTAGCAGAAATTCCCTCCTGCTCAGCCTAGCTGTGGAATTTCCCGGCTACCCTTTTCAGTTTTTCAGTAACCTAACAGAGTTCCTTACTCATCCTTGGAGTGGCTCTTTTCTAAAGTGCTGGTATATTGGCTGTTTCATCCAAAGGCTGAACCGAGACTAATGTCTAAGCAAGGACGCACAAATAGCAAGTTCGTTAACTAGGAATCTATTTGCAGTCAATTCCCCGGGCTCATTGTGCAGTCGGTGCTTCTACATCATTTAGAGTTGCTAATAAAGGAAAGCCCCTGCATCTTTCCAAGTGCTTTGATATTTACAAGTTTCATATCTTACCATAGGAAGCAGCGTCAGCAAGCATTTTCACGTGGTGACAGTAGTAATTAATACAAGTAATTAGCCCTGACAGAAGAACTGTGAAAAGAAAACCCCGTTCGTAAATTTGCTAATTATGTTACTGTGCTGGGAATGTAAGGGCTGTCTACTGTTTAATCATTTCCGCATATGGGCAAAAGGCCATCTCACAGAAATCTTTAGACCTTCACGTTTAGTTCTGGTAAATTTTGTCAAAATTAATTAGTCATTGAGTTTGCCAGTATGCAAGAGTTGGTGAAGGAACAGGGGTGATCACCTTCCTGGAGAGAAATAAACGAGAGACGGAGAAGCCGGGCAGGGGTGGAAGAAGGCATCAAGGCACTGGCTCAAGTTTCTCTAACTGTAAAATCGCAGCACTGCCCAAAGATTCTTGCAGATCTGCAGGGGGTACACTTATTTCAGGGTTCCTCAACCTTGACATTCTCGACATTTTGGACCAGACAGTTCTTTGTTGTGGAGGCTGTCCTGTGCATTGTAGGATGTTGAGCAGCATCCCTTGCCTCTATACCCACTAGATGTCAGTAGCACCCGACGACCCCCGGAAGGGGAGGAATCACCCCTGGTTGAGAAGCATTGCTGTAGACAGTGACTTTAGATAAAAAAGAATTGGTTAAAATGTGTGTAGGACACTTAACATAAAATTGGCTGTAGCAAAATCAATAAAGCACCTTTTCTTGGAGTCATTTACGGGGGGTGCTAGTTTCCTAGGGCCGCCGTAACAAAGTACCATGAAGCCGGTGGCTTTAACAGCAGAAATTTACTGTCATGCGGTTCTGGAGGCTAGTAGTTCCAAATTAGGGTGTCAGCAGGGCCATGCTCCCTCTTTAAGCTTTAGGGAAACATCCTTTCTCGTCTCTCTCAGTTTCCGGGAGCCCCAGGTGTTCCTTGGCTTGCGTCTGCAGTGTAACTCCATCTATGCCTCTGTCTTCACGTGGCCTTCTCTCTGTGTTTCTGTGTCTCTTCTCTTTTATAAGAACATTACTCAGATTGAATTAGGACCCACTCCCCTCCAGTGTGACCTCATGTTATCTGCTAACATCTTCAAATACCTATTTCCAGGCAAAGTCACATTCATAGGAAGCAGGTGCTAGGACTTCAACATTTTGGGGGGAGACACAAATCAAACGTAACACCAGGCATCATTTAGAAATAATTTGTTGTTGTTATTGGGTACCATTTAGTTGATTCCAACTCATCGCGACCCCTGTGACAGAGTAGAACTGCCCCATAGGGTTTCCTAGGCTGTAATCTTTACGGGAGCAGACTGCCAGGTCGTTTCTCCCACGGAGCCTCTGGGTGAGTTTGAACCACCGATCCTGCAGTTAGCGGAGCAGTGAACCATTGCGCCAGCGGTGGCACAAAATCTCCAGATTTGGGATGATAGTCCTTGAATTGAAGTACCTCCTTCCTACCTTATCGGTATCATAATTGATAGAAAGTGAAGTGATGCTTAGGAGGTGGGTCCCAGCAATCTGTGCTTTAACAAGCCCTCCAGGTGATTCTGTTGTAACTGAAGTTGGATGAACCAGTTGCTGGGCCCCATCTCCAGAGTTTCTGTTTCAGTAGGTCTTGGGCAGGGTCCTGGAATTTGCATTTCTAACAAGTTCCCAGGTGATATTGATGTTGCTGATCTGGGGATCACGTGAGAAGCTGAACCACCTCTTTTCTTAGGTGCCTCAGATCCCCAAGAAGGAATTCCATTGATACCACAAAACAAATACTTTAAGCCAGGCTATCCCAAGTATACCCTGCGTGCTTCATGAAAGTCTTTCTAAGCTATTTTCTCATGATCAAGTAACAGTGCCTGGCTCACAGAAGGGCTCCTCAGTATTTGTTGAATGAATGAAGGGACTTACATATATTAGCCTGGATAGTGTCTGAAGTTAAAAACTCTAGTCCCACTTCCTGCATACAGTGGCTTTTTGCCATTTATGGTAGCCTGTTAGTTGGCTTCCACTATTCCGATCCATAATTCTGCTACTCGATTTTGATGAAGTCATAGTTGGGATTAATTTTTTACTGTGTCTTAATAAATTTTAATTGTTATAATGGTGAGAATGCAGGTCTTGATTGGAAATGGATGCGATATATACCCGTAGACACTTTTGGAAATGTGTATGTGGAGCCTTGGGACAGTGGTTCAGAGATCAGCTGCTAACCCAAAAGGTCAGCAGTTCGAACCCACCAGCTGCTGCTTGGAAAGGGGCAGTGCTACTCTGTCCTGCAGGATAGCTATGAGTCAGAATGGACTCGATGGCAGTGGGTTTGGTAGTGAGTTTAGGTGGAAGGGCGTTTTGGTTTTTGCAATGGCAGCATGGGGTGGGGGGCGGGTAGAGGGGATATATCTCCATGTTGAAATGGCCT
Organism: Trichechus manatus latirostris; assembly: GCF_000243295.1. Taxonomy (NCBI): domain Eukaryota; kingdom Metazoa; phylum Chordata; class Mammalia; order Sirenia; family Trichechidae; genus Trichechus; species Trichechus manatus. The sequence goes on along the minus strand of NW_004444083.1, from coordinate 3,091,492 downwards.
CCGAGGAGGGTGACTCTACTTTGCTTGTTGTGAGCATTTAGTATGAGGTTTACTTAACTGACAGAAGGGTGCAGCCCCCTCTATCTTGCTCTTACATAACATAATTTATTCATCCAGAGAAACTTATACATATAAAGGACTATGTGCTGTGTGGTTTACAAAGGTGTCTGAGATATGAGTCTGCTTACAAAGAAGCTCCAGTATCAGCAATAAGCTAGAAATGGCTTAAGAAATAACAAACTAAAGAACGTGGGGGAGATTGCCTGGTATATAAAAGCTGGAGTTTTATAGTTTTAGCTCTCATACATTTAGGTCTTTGATTCATTTAAGTTTTATATATGGTATGAAGTAGGGGTCTACCTTCATTCTTTTGGAAAATCTGTGTTATTCAGAGGTGAACCAGAGAAACAGAACCAGTAGGAGATGCATATTAAAAAATATCACAAAGAACTGATGTATGTGGCTGCGGAGGCTGGCTAGGTAAGTCTGAAATCTGTTGGGCAGGCCATCAGGAAGCTCTCGGGCATGAGCTGAAGTTGTTAACAAGCCTTCCAGGTGATTCTATCACACACTCAAGGCAGAATTTCTTCTTGTTCGGGGAAGCCTCAGTTCTGCTTTTAAGGCTGTCAAAGGAATGAATTAGGCCCACCCAGATTATCTAGGATAATCTCCTTTACTTATAATCGACTTTAATCACCTCTGCCAGATACCTTCACAGCAACACCTAGATTTGGTGTGTGTGTGGTTGAGTCGATTTTGACTCATAGAGACCCCACGTGACAGAGTGGAACTGCCCCATACGATTTTCTTGACTGTGATCTTTATGGGGGCAGATTGCCATGTCTTTTCTCTTGTGGAGCCGGATGGGTGGGTTCAAACTGCTGACCTTTCAGTTAGCAGCTGAGCACTTAACCTTTGCGTCACCAGGCCACAAAAAAGACCATCACACTTGGGGATTGAGTATTCAGGGATTGCATTGTGAAAGATGTGTATTTTTTCTGGTCCTTGAAGAATGGGAGAGTCTAGTAAGTGGGAACACAGGAGTCGGCATTCTAGCGAGCACAACTATTAGAAGTAAAACAATAAACGTTGCCAAGACAGGACAGTACAGTTGGTGTTTGCAAAGTAGCTAGTTGTTGCTATGTGACCGTTCTCTGAACCTCAGTTCTCAGTTTCCTCCTCCGAAAAATGGGTTTAATACTTGTCATGACTATCTGCCGTGATGTAATAAGATGTTTGAAGGATGTGTTTTGCAAACAGTAAGCACTATAGATGCTAAGGTATTTTACAGTAATGATGGTGATGGTAGTAGTATTGGTGAGCACGTGACTTTTGTGAGGCTTGACAGGGAAAACAGAACCTGAATGTTGAGGGCTTGGTGTAACATTTGCATTGTTAATTAGGAAAAGAACGTAGCATTCTTTGGGGGTTAGTTCCAAGTGGGCTGAAGGGGAAAGGTGTCTCTGTGTACGTAGTCATACTCAGATTGTCCCAAAGATGACTGGTCTGGCCCAGCAGTAAGCCCCACACTCAGCCCCACTTCTCACAGAAGTAAACCTCTGTTTCTGAACCTTGAAATATTGGGGGTGAAGGAGAATCATTTAAGTTACTGCTTTGCCTAAATTGGAAAAGAGTGTTAAACCATCTCCCGAAAAGGGGTTCCAAGTTTCTTACATAATGGCCATCGTAGCCAATTGACTCAGTCACCAAAGAAAGCACCAGAAAAGGATCGCTAGCATGAGTACGGTGTGACAGACTTTCTCTTTTTCAGAGCTGTGCTCTACAACCCAACGTAATTTTGCCAAGCAGTTTCACCCGTATGCATTTTGAAGGAAATTTAATCCATATGTTCCTGAGGCACTGATGTCTGAATCATTAAAATGCTATTTGGTAGATGTGATTTCGTGTTTGAAGTCATTTTAAAGTATTTTTAGTAGATTTTTCTACTCCATAATGCTAAATTTTTCTTGGTTTGTTTTCTTGTTTTATTTAAACACACAGTATATCATCTTAACACCCGTACTGTGGTGAGACCCAAAGGAAATCTTGGATGCAGAAGGGGAAGGGTCTAGCATACGGGGTAACACATTTGAGGCAACCAGTTTCTGTTTGCAGAAGCTTATAACTGGTATCCCTCTGCAGTGTTTATGTTGCATCCTGGGCCACTTTTAACCTGGTCACACCACCTCTCAACTCTCTCCCATCCCATCCCCCGAAATGTACACCCACGAAGAAGAACGGGGAAAAGAGAAAAGGACAAAGAGTAGAATCAAATTGCCTCCTAGGATGTAGTTCCCTGCTACACTATGTGGTTTTTCTTTCCAAAACTGAGTTCCTTTTCCCTTTTACCTCCTACCATTGCCAGCTGGGAGGGTTAAGGTGTCTCACAAAATCTCTACAAAAGAGAGAAAGAAAATTAAATTTAGGAGCAGTCTACAGCTGTCATTCTTAGGACATAATACATGGTAGTGTCTGCTTAGAGCAGAAGGTAATTGAAAAATGATTTTTTTTTTTTTTTTTTAACTAAAATAAGCTTCTTTTTAAACCTGTGTCTCTTTGGAGTGTAAAGGCATGGAGTAGGTTTTATCGATACATGCAGCGTCCTAGTCTGTGTGTGCGTCTGTCCATCAGGAACATCTGTTGGCTGCAGAAGGGCACCATGGCGGCCTTACTTTTGGTTCTATTCTGACCGCCTGATCCTGCAGAGACGGCAGGTGTAACATCATACACGGCAAGAAACATTTACCACCTGGAGGAACAAAGATGTAAGGAGTTAACGCTTTTACTTTTCATCGCTTTCAGTTTATTAATTACTTTTCATCTTTTTTTTTAAATTTGGTCCTCAAAACTGCCCTGAGATTTATCTTTCTCTCTCTCTTCCTCCCCACACCCCATGAGGAAATTGAGGTTTGGAGAGGTTCATTTCTTAGATAAGACATTTCACAGTGTGATTATGGCTGTAGGTGTGTGCCTCTGCCTCCACTAGACTATAAATTCCGTCAGAGCAAGGAGGTCCTGTCCACCATGTGGGGACACTTGAGGACCTTTGTGGACTTTTACTTTTGGAAGCCCCACTCCACATCAGATCAACTGTACTAAAACATGCCTGATCCTACTCGTGATATATAAATACATATTTAAGTAAGTGAATATATATGGCATATATAAAAAAACCAACTGCCGTCGAGTCAGTTCAGACCTCCAGCGACGCCATCTGTGTCACAGTAGAACTGTGCTCCATAGTGTCTTCAGTGGCTGATTTTTTCAGAAGTAAATCGCCAGGCCTTTCTTCCAGGTTGCCTCTGGTTGGACTCAAACCACCAACCTTTCAGTTAGCAGCCAAGCATGTAAACTGTTAACCCAGGGAATCCATGGTGTGTGTGTATGTGGTGGCACAGTGGTTAAGTGAAAGGTTGATGATTCAAACCCACCCAGCAGCAACTTGGGAAAAAGACCTGGCACTTGACTCCTGTGAAGATTACAGTCTAGAAAACCTTTGAGACAGGGCAGTTCTGCTTCGTTACGTGGGGCTACTATGAGTTGAAATCAACTGATAACACCTAACAACAACGTGTGTGCTCTGTGTATGTGTGTGTATGAGTTGAGTTGTAAATAGTTGATATTTTATGTTTCATAGGCATTAAATTAAATGCTTATTATTTTTCAGTTTCTCTTTCACCATGGAACCAATTAATGATTTTGAGGTCTCAGACATTTCCACAGGCCATTGAAAAATTCATAGGCCCTGAGCACTGTTGCTGCAGTGGATAAAGCCGCCCACTGTTCTTGTTCACTCCTGTGTCCTCCAGACCCATCACAGAGCCTGACAAAAAAAAAACAAACATGTTGCTGTTGAGTCGATTCTGACTGATAGCAACCTTAGAGGACAGAGTGGAACTGCCCCACAGGGTTTTCAAGGAGTGGCTAGTAGATTCGAACTGCTGACCTTTTGGTTAACAGCAGTGGCTTGCCATAGCTCTTAACCAGTGTGCCACCAGGGCCCCATCAGAGAGTCTGGAAAGTGCTTAGTAAATATCTGTTGGGTGGATGACAGAGTGAATGCGAGAAGGAACAGGAGAATTAACGAATGAATGAGGAAGTAGTAGGCAGTAAGATTTCAGAATTAAAGCACATGTAAATCACTCACTGGCTTATTTCTTCCACTTTGCCATGGTTATACAGCTGAAAGAACATATCCCAAACTGTGTATTCAAAATATAGTCCTTGTAATTTCTCTTTTCTGAGCCAGTTTTCTCTTCTGTTATAGCTAGGGACAAGAAAGAATAGATTTCAGGTTCTTTGACTTTTGGCAGCTCTTGTGAAGCAGTAGCCTCTTTTAGGGTCGTAATTATTCTTTTCTCTTTGTTTAATTGCTGTAATACTTTATTTGCTTTGCCTTGTAAGTATGAGATAAATTTGCTATTAATATTCAAGTATTTAAATAAGTTTCTTGACAAAACCAAGTAGGTGTTTTTTGCCCTTTTTTGTTTTATCTAGAATTCTAAGTGTTTGTTCTTAGGTATTTCTCATCTAATATCTGAGTTTTCATGAGAAGTAACTGTTTTTTGTTTTGTTTTGTTTTTTAATCAAAAGGCAAATCTTCTTAGCCTTTCTTCAGAGCTCTAGGATTGGTAGCAAGTGACCTGTTGTACATGATGGGAAGCTAGAGAGAGAGCCCACTGGTTATGGAAGAAGGAACTACAAGGGGAATGCTTGAGAGGGAAAGGAGAAAGACGTGGGGATTGTCTAAGGGAGGGGCCGTCTTTTCCTTCCTTAGCCTTCTCTCACCTCTAGAAAAGTGGGCCCATACTTGTAGATGGACGCTGGAGGCCGCTGCTCCTCTTGGTTCATTTGTACCACCAGTGCCACGGGAGGCGTTAGAGGACCTCACTGGACACCTCTAGAACAGACTTGTGCTAACTTCAAAAATCTGCCATGCTGCTTCATGGGCTGTGTTTCTAGGTCAAGGCAGGAGTTGGAAATGCTGGAAGTTGCCCTCCGTCCCTGTGAATTCTTTGAGATTCTGTCATTCAACAGTTGTGTCCTGGGCACCTGCACTAGGGCTACCATCGTGAGCTAAGTATAAGTAAGCACATCTGCCTAGTGTGCTGGGCCCTCTCGGGTCAAGTTTGGCTCCTTGGGGAAGTTTTCTTGACATATGTTTGAAGTGGTTTTGGTTTTCATTCATTTTTTGGTTGAGTTATATGAGTGTGCACGGGTGACCTTGTGTGTTCAAAAGACTGAAGCCTTCTGTTTATAAGCTAAAATTAGTAAGGGGAAGGAAGCCTGTAACATACAAATTGGGCGTAAAGCTTAAGTTTTCCTACTGCTGCTTTTTTTTTGTTTTGTTTCGTTTTCATCGCTTCATAGATCTGGACTTCAAAACAGACAGCAGAACCCTTCTCGACTTAACGCTGTGCTCTGTAGCACCCATCCTCTCTCATGCCATTCCTCCCCGGCCTCCCAAGCTAGGGCCTCTTGTTCACGTCTCGTATTTCCATTTTGGTGTGTGTTTTTTTTCCGCTAAACTTATCCAGACCATTTAATTAGTGGCAGGAATCCCAAAGTATATTCTTTTCAGAGAGAGAAAGAGATTTGCCTGGAAATCTCAATTTAAGGAAATAGTTACTCAAGAAAATTATGTGAGATGTTGTCTTGGCACTAGCAATACCCGTGACCGCGAAGAGAATATTCAGAGGAGACGTCTGACCTTGTTGTCTAAGGAAGTTGGGAAGGTGATATTTTCATATTTCCCTTTCTCCTCTGCTTCCTCTTATGCTTTACCATTTACCCAAAACTATTCCCATTCAGAGATTTGTAATATTTATTGAGAGCAAAGCTCCCCTACCTTACGAGTATTCCCTAAAAAGGATTGATGATTCCTGGATGTAACCTCTCATATTCATTCTTTTCTTCCCTGCTAAGTCCCCTTCAGGAAGGACTTTTGCAACATTTTAGTTTTTGTTTTGTTTCTTTTTTTTCTTTAAGAGAAGAAGGTAGGGTAGATCGAGAGTAATTGTTGTCAGTTGCTGACAAGTTGTCTGCATCTCATGGCTACCTTACTGTATAACTGAATGAAACATTGCCTGGTCCTGTGCTATCTTCATGATTGTTGGTGTGGTTGATTTCATTGTTGTGGCTATTGTGCCAATCCATCTCATTGAGGATTTCCCTCATTTTCACTGACCCTCTACTTTACCAACCATGATGCCCTTTTCTAGTAATGTGGTCTTTCCTGATGATGTGTTCATAGGAAGCATGCTGAAGTCTCTCCATCCTCACTTCTAAGGAGCATTCTGGTTGTATTTCTTCTAAGACTGATTTGTACTTACTTCTGGCAGTCCATGGTATATTTGTTATTTGTCGCCAATACTACAATTCAAATGCATCGGTTCTTTTGTCTTTTTCCATTGTCCATCTTTTGCATGCATGAGGCGTTTGGAAGACCGTCACAGCTTGGATCAGGTGCACCTTAGTCATCAAAGTGACATCTTGGCTTTTTTGAACTTTAAAGAGGTCTTCTGCAAGTCTGAAAGTTCTAGAGACTTTATCCTTGGCCGTGCCAGGGCTTTTCTTATAATTGCTATTATTGTTTTTGATGAGTGATAAGCAGGTGAATATAACTTTGACCTGCTTCTTTTACTGACAGAATTGCAGTTGGTCATGTCTTTCTTGCGGCATGTCTGTCAGCCCTAGAATCACTCTAGGGCCAATAAATAAGTGTATTGAGTCTTAAAAGTAGAATTCTGACTGTTTATCCTCCTAGTGCCTCTCCCTAAAATCTCCTTTTGTTCACATGGACAACTTGGTAGCATGAACTGGAGAGTTTTGGGGGAGGAGGGTCCGCTTGCCTTAGTCTTTCCACAAGCTTGCTTTGTCACCCAGTTTCACAGACCTTGACAGATGGCCAGAATATCTCCATCTAGGATTCCGTTTCACCCAGCACTGGGGGTAACAATTTAAGTAAATAAAGAGGATCTGACCCTTCTGTGCCCTGTGCTTTCACCAAAGTCACTCAAAGTTCTAAGCATAGTTTGCTGTCAAATATAGGTCTTAAATTTGGTTTGAAATTAACTGGCCCATTTGCTCACTATTGAGCCAGGTGGGAGGAGAAGTCAGTTGAGGAACACAGAATTCTTTGATGGAAGGTCAACCGCCTGCCAACTGCACATATTTGTGGTCCAACTTCAAAGAGAAGCAACTGTTCTAACAGAGTCGGGCTGTATGTTACGTAGAGCAAGACTGACAGTGCATTGCAGGCAGCTGAGCTGTTGGGGTGACCGTTTTGCTTGAAACCTTGTTGGAGCACATGTTGTTTGATGTGATGAATGGCAGGAAGATCGCTGAAGTGGGAATGAGGAGAGCTAGGATCCAGTTCCAACTTTGGGACCTTAACCTCAGAGGCCTTGGATAAATGTCTTAACTTTTCTAAACCCTTTCAATATCTGCAAAACAAGCCAGTGTCTAGTAACGTCTAAGATCCATCCAGCTCTAAAAATTCTACATACATTTCAATAGTGGTTTACTGCACAGTGTTCAAGAATATATGCGTTAATTTAAACCGTATGTCCATATTCGAAGCCTTGAATGGGCTTCTCAAGAGAAGAAACTGCCTTACTCATCCTTCCAGCCCCTCAGCCTAGTACATTGCCTGACCCACAATAAGTGTTTTCACTTAATGTTGGTTGCTTTAAATATGGAAAGAAAGGGGAAAGGCTAGGTTGCTAAAATTAGAGACAGCTTCAGAAAATATGGTGGAATTTGAAACTACAACTTTTAAATCAAAATCAGTAGAGGATGGACAAATGAAAATGACAGAATTAGCTACTGGACTATTACTAATAAGGCAAATGCCCCTTTGTCCCTTTGTTAGGGAATTACATCAGGTAATGCACATTAAGGTTAGCATAGTACCTGGCACATATTAATCTCCCAATAAGTTGTTAGCTATTTTTAGTAGAGAGGAAGGAGATGATTTTCTAGCTAGCTGAGGATTGTCATACTGGGTGGATCAGTATGCAATAGAATTGAAATTTGAGAGCATATACTTAGCACCGAATTTTATTGGACTTAACTTTTGACTCTGCTGAGTGGCACAAACGGTTAAATGCTTGACTACCTAGCTGGACGTTTGGCGGTTCAAACCCACCCAGCGGTACCTCGGAAGACAGGCCTAGTGATCTGCTTCCAAAAGGTCTCAGCCTTAAAGACCCTATGGAGCAGTTCTACTGTGCACACATGGAGTCACCATGAGTTGGAATCGACTCAATGGTAACTAATAACATTTGACTCATGATGTGTGACTTCAGGATCCTGCCACAGCTGGGCATCAGCCCTCAGAATGTTCGATTTATGAGCACAGTGGTGTGGCTGTAAACATGAAAAGGTTAAGCTGAACCAAGGACTTGACCCCACGATGACATATGGGTGTTGCCTTTTTGAGTCCTGGGTATCAAGATGTTAACTTTTTTCGGGTTCTTCTGTATATTCAGAGACGATGTGGAACGAGGGATATCATTGCTGATGTCAGATGGATCTTGGCTGAAAGCAGAGAATACCAGAAAGATGTTTACCTGTGTTTTGTTGACTGTGCGAACACATTAGACTGGATCATAACAAATTATGGATAGCACTGGGAAGAAAGGGAATTCCAGAACACTTAATTGTGCTCATGAGGAACCTGTACATAGACCAAGAGGCAGTCCTTCAAACAGAACAGGGAGATACTGTGTGGTTTAAAATCAGGAAAGGTGTGCATCAGGGTTGTACCCTTTTACTAACTTAGTCTGAATACTGAGCAAATAATCTGCAAAACTTGACTATATGAAGAAGAATGCTGCATCGGGATTAGAGGAAGACTCATTAACAAACTGCAATACGCAGATGGCACGACCTTGCTTGCTGAAAATGAAGAGGATTTGAAGCACTTACTGATGAAGATCAAAGACTACAGCCCTCTGTATGGATTACACCTCAACATAAAGAAGACAAAAATCCTCACAACTGGACCAATAAACAACATCATGATAAACAGAGAAAAGATTGAAGTTGTCAAGAATTTCATTTTACTTGGATCCACAATCAGTGCCCAGGGAAGCAGTAGTTAAGAAATCAAATGGCATATTACATTGGGCAAATCTTCTGCAAAAGTGTTGAAAATCAAAGATGTCACTTTGAGGACTAAGTAAGGTTCACCTGACCCAAGCCATGGTATTTTCAGTCATCTCATATGTGTGTGAAAAATGGACAGTGAAGAAGGAAGACTGAAGAAGAATTGATGCCTTTGAATTATGGTGTTGGTGAAGAATATTGAATATACCATGGGCTGCCAGAAGAACAAACAAATCTGTCTTGGAAAGAAGTACAGCCAAAATGCTCCTTAGAAGCAAGGATGGTGAGACTTGGTCTCACGTACTTGGGAAATGTTATCAGGAGGGACCAGTCCCTGGAGAAGGACATGCTTGGTAAAGTAGAGGGTCAGTGAAAAAGACAAAGATCCTCAACGAGATGGATTGACACAGTGGCTGCAATGATGGGCTCAAGCATAACAACAAATATTAGGATGGCACAGGATCAGGCAGTGTTTCGTTGTGTTGTACATAGGGTTGCTATGAGTCGGCATTGACTAGATGACTCCTAACAATAGCAACAACACTGTATGCTGAAGTTGTCAAGGATTCCATTTTACTTGGATCCACAATCAGCGCCCATGGAAACAGCAGTCAGGAAATCAAAATGTCATATTATGTTGGGCAAATCTGCTGCAGACGACTTCTTTAAAGTGTTCAAAAGCAAACATGTCACTTTATGGACTAAGGTGTGCCTGACCCAAGCCATGGTATTTTCAGTCACCTCATATGCATGAGAAAGCTGGACAATGAATAAGGAAGACCAAAGAAGAATTGATGCCTTTGAATTATGGTGTTGGCAAAGAATATTGAGTATACCATGGACTGCCAGAAGAATGAACAAATCTGTCTTGGAAGAAATACAGCCAGAATGCTCCTTAGAAATGAGGGTGGCAAGACTTCATCTCACATACTTTGTACATGTTATCAGGAGAGATCAATCCCTGGAGAAGGACATCATGCTTGGTAAAGTGGAGGGTCAGCAAAAAGGAGGAAGACCCTCAACGAGATGGACTGATACAGTGGCTGCAACAGTGGGCTCAAATATAGCAGCAGTTGTGAGGATGGTGCAGGACTGAGCAGTGTTTCATTTGGTTGTACATAGGGTCACCATGAGTTAGAACCGACTCGATGGCACCTAACAACCACCACTGTATGTTAAACGAAGATGCACGAAAGAGACGTTTGGGCTTCTTGATTATTCTAGTTTGGCTGAAAAATGAATGGGAAGTTACCCTTAGGATTGATTTGCATACGGTTTTCTAGGCACCAGATACTCTTCAGTGTCCTGTACTCATCACAGAGAGCAGGGTGGACACTTACCTAAGCATAAAAAGCAAGGATCCAGAGCTCATGGTGTCATTATGTAATTGGATACAGCTTTCCAAATGCCCAGTGTGCTATGGGTGCTACCATTTTCTGACCACACATCTCTTCAAGGCCGTATTTCTGTGGCATGAATTGAGACCCAAGTCCACTGCTCTGATGGCCAGATATAGACCAGTAACAGTGCCAGCTGCCCCTGCTCACTGTCCACAGGACTAAGCTTGGAACCCCTGACCCAGTGAAGGGCATGGCGAGAATCAGGCTGGTTGGTGGTGACAGGAACATTTGAAAAGCCACCAGCTCTTGCTTCCTTTAGTCAGCAGTTCCATCTCTAGTATATAATCTTTCAGATCAGAGCTCCTGAAGGGTGTCCTAAGATGTAACGTGATGCTAGGATGCTGAAAGAAAATAAAGAGAAACGCTTTTGAAATGGAATTGACTTGATGGCAACTAACAACATGTAGGAAACTTGTTGGACTAGATGGCCTGAGGGCCCTAATCTTAATTTGTTTGCCTTCCTCAGAATGGTCATCCGAGGGAGGAAGGACCCTTTTTTCTGGAGCCAACCACTTCCTGGTTTTCTTGATCCCTTTCTTATTTTTGCCTTGGGACCATTCAGGAAGCCAGGCAGTCCTAGTTACCTACAGAAAACATTGTTAGTCCTCTTCATGCAAGGAAACCGTTGGGTGCAGAGCCAACTCCGCTTGGATGCAAAGATCCTGTATCAAACTGCTGTCAGTGTGGGAGGGCCAGGAAGTGCATTTGTTTCTACGCAGAGAAGGAACCCTTGAAAATCTATTAGGCTTAGAATTTTATACAGTGATCTCTACTTAAACTCCTTGAGTATTGCCTGATACACTGGCATATTGAAAGTTATGATGCTTGTAGAAACTCCATATTATTTACAAAATAGTTAGGATGATACACACAAACAAAGTTCCATCATTGCTGAGGGAGCAAGAACTAAAAGTGCCACTCTGTGGAGTCTGTCGAGTGTGTTTGGTGAGGAGTAGCTGACTGGCCCGGGGTGTTGTCTTCTGCATCTAGATCTGAGCAACAGAGAAAATACAAGGGGGTGGTCACCCTGCCTGGCCTCAGTGTAAAATAGTCAGTTCTCCTGTCCCTGTTAACTTAACAGTACCTGTCTGATGACAAGTCCTGATTTGTTCGTTTGTTTGGAAACTGTTGACAGTATAGATTGGAGCAGGGATGAAGTCCCCCAGGTCTTTGGCACCAGGGACAGAGAACATGTGACAGCACAGGCTGCTTGCCTGCCAGATAAGCCCAAGCGTCTTTCGGAGCAGAGCCTGTGGGGCCACCCAGGTGTGAAGCTCTTGTCATCACATGCTCCTCAGTCTGTCACCTGTTCTGCATTGTCTGATCAGACTGGATCTTGGAGATACCCCCCTGGGAAACGAAGACACCGTTAGACAGAGAAGTGAGGGTGTGCTCTCAGTGACTTTGCGGCAGGATTTTTGCTTCAGCTGCTTTATCGTGCAGCATCATCAAAGGAGCAGTGTCCCAGTACAGTAACAATTTGTTGTCTTTTGCCAAGATATGTGAACTTTCCCCTCAGCACCTCCATCCTTGATCCTCACCCCTAACTTTTCCCCTCTTCCATCATCCCTTCCTCACCGTGTAGGAAACTTGCTGCACCCAGTCACCCATAATATGGCTGTATTAGGTTGAGTTCTCCCTCTACCTTACCAGTTGCACTCACATCAGCTCTGACTCATGGCAAACCCACGTAAGTCAGAGTAGAGCTGGGCTCAATAGGGTGTTCAGTGGCTGATTTTTAGGACGTAGAATGCCACACCTTTCTTCTGAGGCACCTCTGGGTGGACTCGAACCTCCAACCTTTCAGTTAGCAGCAAACACATTAACTGTTTGCACCATCCAGGGGCTCCTCTTCTTCCTTAAGCCCCTATCATTTCCCTGATAGGAAGTGAAAAGATTCATCTATCCAGTTATTGCTTTGTTTTGCAGGTGGTGAGGGAAGGGTTAGGAGCACTTCACCTGGTTCCTGGGTGTTGCTTCTGAACATGGGAGGCACCTTTCAAGGGTTATGGCTTTGACCTGTTGAATGTATGTCTGGAGTAAGAACTCCACGGTCCTGGGGGCCCTCAACACTGCTAAGCCTCCGTGACAACAGTACTGTTCTTGTCATTTCTTTCTACTTGGTGGTATTTCATATATGAAACTTGGGACTTAATTTATTATCCTCCCCCACCGCACCCCCCCATTTAAAGAACTATCTTCTTTTTCTAAGAAGCTCCTAACAAACAGGGTGATGGCAAGAGGTCTGTGTTTGGTAGAAGACATGGGCTCCTAGTACCCGCCTGGGGCTGTGATAAGGCCGGTCTTACAGATGGAACATGGAAAACAAGCCACTGCTCCCCTCAGGCCCCTGTTTTCCTGGAAAGGGAGACCTTTGTGGCCTTTTGGGTCCATGACTTTGTTTTTCAGATGAGGAAGCTGGGGTCCAGAGAAATCAAGGAGCAGCACTAGAAGCTGTGTCTCTGGTTTCCCAGTTTGACTTTTTGTGTGGCACCCCCCACTTCTTGCTCCCCCTCTGTTTGGTTTTACATCATTTAATGTCTTGCTTTCGTGACTGCCTCCTGTTATTCTCTGTCAACATTAACACGAAGTATATTTGCTTTGCTGTTAAGCCCCACCCCCACACCGTGTGTCCAAAATAGCCAACTGGAATTCATGAGGATGTCATGTTTTCAGATGTTTATAATCTGAAAGAATCTCTTACTTTTTTTGTAATAAAACTCTTTGGATGCCAGTATTTTATGTTGGAAAGGCAAGCCAAGTTCACAATGCAGCAGTTACAAAGCAATGCATTACGTATAGTTTGTGGCGGGCCCAAGGAGCAATGGCGAGCCGAAAAACACTGCCCAGCTCTCCAGCATCATTAGCAGGATCAAACGCTGCACCGGGAGAAGCACAATACAAGTCAGCTGAGCTGAATGAAAGGAAGAAGTTCTGATAAAAGCATTTTGCCCAAAATTACATAAAGAGCAGCCCCTCTGTCAGGCAGCAGATGTGTCAACAGCCCTCCCTGCTAATTGAAGAAATCTTTTGAGGTTTAAACCCATTGTAGTCGAGTCAATTCTGACTCATAGCGACCCTGTAGGACACTGTAGAACTGCCCCATCCGGGTTTCCAAGGCTGTAATCTTTACAGAAGCAGACTGCCACATCTTTCTCCCACAGAGCAGCTGGTGGGTTTGAACCAACGACCTTTCGGTTGACAGCCGAGCGCTTAACCACTGTAGCACCGGGGCTCCTTTTAAGGTTTAGCAGCTCATAAATTCTCACTGAGACGCACCCCTTTGTTCTGAGGTTGTAAATCTCGCCTTTGAAATTTAACAGTCGTATTTTATATCGCATTCCTCCAGCAGCAACATTGTAAACACGAAGGGTTTGCATTTTAACAGAAATTTGAACAATGTGGTTTAAAAAGAGCTGGTCCCATCAAAGAGAGACTGTTTTGGCTTGTTTTATAAATTCATTTTTTTCTATAATATTTCAAGCTGCACATGACTCATAGGAGTAGGTTCCATTTCGAGCCATCTTGTTGGTATAATGTGCTCACTGCCCTTGTTTTTTCTCCACGAAGAGAATTATCTGAAAACTGGTCCAGGCCTTTTTTTTGTGCCGTCAGTTGCCCTTAATCTGCTGTCTTCCGATCCATGGAAACATTTCTGGAATTGTTTTACTTGATCTGCACATCAACAAATTTTATGCCTTTTCATGGTCTTTTTTTTTTTTTTTTAAATTCAAATATCTGCAGTATGAACTTGCAGTCTCTTCTTTCTGTATGTACCCATCTGAGCCCCTCCCATGCCAAAATGGATGCAACGCTGGAAGCGCTCACTTGTCTATGCCAAGAAATTTGGAAGACAGCTACCTGGCCAACCGACTGGAAGAGATTCATGTTTGTCCCCCTTCCAAAGAAAAGTGATCCAACCAAATGCTGTAATTATCGAACAGTATCATTAATATCACACGCAAGTAAAATTTTGCTGAAGATCATTCAAAAGCGGTTGCAGCAGTACATTGACAGGGAACTGCCAGAAATTCAAACCGGATTCAGAGGATGTGGAATCAGGGATATCATTGCTGATAATCAGATGGATCCTGGCTGAAAGCAGAGAGTACCAGAAAGATGTTTACCTGTGTTTTATTGACTATGCAAAAGCATTCAACTGTGCAGATCATAACAAATTATGGATACCATTGTGAAGAATGGGAATTCCAGAACACTTAATTATGCTTATGCGGAACTTCTACATAGACCAAGAGGCAGTCATTTGAATAGAACATAGGGCATACTGTGTGGCTTAAAGTCAGGAAAGCTGTGTGTCAGGGTTGTATCCATTCACCATACTTACTCAGTCTATATGCTGAGCAAATAATCTGAGAAGTTGGACTATATGTAGAAGAAAGGGGCATCAGGATTAAAGGAATACTCATTAACAACCCGCAATATGTAGATGACACAACCTTGCTTGCAGAAAGCAAAGAGGACTTGAAGCACTTACTGATGAAGATCAAAGACTACAGCCTTCAGTATGGATTACACCTCACCATAAAGAAAACAAATATCTTCACAACTGGACCAACAAGCAACATCATGATAAACAGAGAAAAGATTGAAGTTGTCAAGTATTTCGTTTTACTTGGATCCACAATCAACACCCATGGAAGCAGCAGTCAAGAAATCAGGTGATGTATTGCATTGGGCAAATCTGCTGCAAAAGACCTCTTTAAAGTGTTAAAAAGCAAAGATGTCTCTTTGAAGACTAATGTAATGTGCTTGACGCAATCCATGGTCTTTTCAGTCGCCTCATATGCATGCAAAAGCTGGACAGTGAATAAAGAAGGCCAAAGAATTTATGCCTTTGAAATACGATGCTGATGAAGAATATTGACTATTCCATGGACTGCCAGAATGAACAAACCTGTCTTGGAAGAAGTATAGCCAGAATGCTTCTCATTTACTTTGGACGTGTTATCAGGAGGGACCAGTCCCTGGAGAAAGACATCATGCTTGGTAAAATAGAGGTTCTGCAAAAGAAAGACTTCTTTCACTGACCTCTGCTTTACCAAGCATGGATTGATGAGATGGATTGACACAGTGGCTCCAACAATGGGCTCAAGCATAACAGCGATTGTAAGGATGGCATGTGACTTGGCAGTGTTCATTCTGTTGTACATAGGGTTGTTATGAGTTAGAAAAGACTTGATTGCACCTAACAACAACAACTAACATACTAGAAACCCCTTTAATTAAAAAAAAATCAAAAACCAAAACACTAGCATTTTTTGTAGAGCTACTAGTTAAAGAGAAGGACAGTTGAGTGGTAAAAAGAGAGATGGGGAAGATGATTCCCAAAGCAGAGTATAAGAACACTGGGCTGAGAGCTGGCCCCCGGGCATCCAGGCCGTATTAGTTCCTGGCTGTGAGACCCCAGGAAATCATACAACTTCCTGAACCTCAGTTTTGCCATCTGTAAAATGAGGACAATAATTACGACACTGCACATCCCTCCCTTCCTTCTAGTAATGCATTCCTGTTTTTTTTTTTTTATTCTTTTAATCTGTAAGTCTGCCTTAGGGGCAGGGCAGGCTCTGGGGGTAACATGTGAACACAAACCTCAGCTCCAGGCTCATTTTCTTGATGATAGTGAGGTTCCTCCTCAACCTCACACCCACTCTCACATAAACATTGTCACACACACACACAAGGTTCTCTCACATACACACGATTCTCGTATGCATACACATACACTCTCACACACACGATTACATATACACACACACACGCTCTCACATGCTTTCACACATGCTCACATATACACGCTCACACTCACACTTGCTCACACACCACACGCTGTCACACACACATACACGCGCTCTTTACACACTCACATACACACGCTCATTCTAATGGAGCACAAGTTTTGAATATTTTTTCCCACCTTTGGAATAGGTTGTGAGTAAATCAGACCTAAAAGAACACATAAGAATTGGTAAATAGACTGAAGACTAGGTTAAGTACCATCGAATACAGAAACATGCGTGCTTTCAAAGTGACGGCCATCCTTCTGGGATAGTTTATCACATCAGAGACGTTGGCTTCCAGGCGGTCGCCCTTCTAAGCTAACTGACCGCCTAAAGAACGTCTCAGGCCTTAGATGCAAAGAGCATGGCTCCTGCTTGTTTGTGTCTTTCTCCCGTTCGCCTCTCTCTGCCACTTATCTGCCAGCTTATCCACTCCTGAGGGCTCAGAGTGGTGTCGTCCTCACCTTCCAAGTTATCTAGATCTTTGTGGAGGAGCCCAGCCTGGCTCCCTAAATCGGCAGCTTTTGCCATTCAGAATTCATCATGCTTTTGACAAGTGTTTATCAATCCCATTTCACTTATTTTCAGCCACTGCCCCCTTTCTTCTGCCAGGCAAGCACATAGCTGGCCGCAGTCGTCAGGCAGCTGTATTTTCTCATGGTGGGCTGGGGCCGCGTTGTGTTCCGTGATGCCCTCAAACTGGCCCCAGCTGATTTGTGTCTCTTTTGATACCAGCCATGATGCACTCTAATTGCAGGTGTTTCTCAGCGGTTTGTCTTCCTCTAATTCCACCTGCAAAAAAGGGATGCCAAGTGGCATTCCAGCTTTAATGAAGACTTTGAAACCTCCGTGCTCTTCTTGGCCATGGAGACTCTCGGGGACATTTTCCTAGGTCAGGGATTGATTTTGTAATTATATGTCGATATTGGGATCTCTGAACATGTAGTTACATGCTAATCAGACTTATGATATTTTAAAAGTAGAAGTAATTTGAATTTTTAAAGCTCAGAAGGCAGCATTCACTATGAAAAATAAACTCCTTGCCGTCGAGTCAATTCTGACTCATAGTGACCCTGTAGGACAAAGTAGAACTGCTCCATAGGGTTGTCTGGGTTGTAATCTTTATGGAAGCAGACTGCCACATCTTTCTCTCACAGAACAGGTGGTGGGTTAGAAGCGCTGACCTTTTAGTTAGCAGCCAGGCGCTTAACCACTGTGCCACCAGGGCTCCCAGCATTCAGCATAGATGTACGTATTATATCCCGTATCTCGGTCAGGTTCATTCAAGCTACTTAAAGTTCTCTAATGTATTTGAAACCCTAGAGTCCAAGCAGAGTTTGTCAGTTTCACAGAGAAGAAGAATAGACTGAATTGTGTTCTGAAGGCTGTGGGTTTGTAGCCCCCTCTCACCTGTTCCTCACCCATTTATGTCCCAGGACTTGGGAGCTGTTTAGTACCCAAGGCCAGAAATCGAGATTCCTGAAGCTTGAGATTCCCTCCCTGCTGCGTTCTACCACCTCTGTCTCCACGTCCCCTAGCCCCACTGGCCCGCCTGGCGCCCTCTCTGCCCAGCCCCGATGGGATGTCAGATGTTTTTTCATCCATTCATCAAACATTTGTCATGCACCCACCATGTAGCAGGCATCAGGGATGCAAACGTGAATTGCTGTGTTCCTCAGATTGAGTGACAGGCACTAGGCCAGTTTCATTACTCTAATGTTACAGCTAGTAGAAATTCCAGAGCAATTCTGCGTTTATTATATTCTGCAGGAGAGCTGGGTTGTATTGGTATCTTACTTTCAAAATTCACATAATCTAGGGTTGAAAATAGCATGACCTAGAAACTACTCCAGTCTCTGGGGCATGGAAAATGTCACAAAAGACCTACTTGCACAAAACCACATGTCGTGTTAGTGCTGATGGTCAAAGCCAAATGTCCCCAGAATATAGTATGGCATTCTGTGGTCACAGTTTCTCAAAGTGGAATATGTGGACCAGGAGCATCAGATTCACTTGAGGTGTTTGTTAAAAATGCAGGTGCCTGGGTGTCTTAGGTATCTAGTGCTGCTGTAACAGAAATACCACAGGTGGATGGCTATAACGAAGAGAAACTTACTCTGTCACAGTTTAGGAGGCTAGAAGTCCGAATTCAGGGCGCCAGCTCCAGGGGAAGGTTCTCTCTGTCTGTCGGCTCTGGGGGAACGTCCTTGTCATCAGTCTTCTCCCAGGTCTAGGAGTTTCTCAGCACAGGACTGACTCTTCTTGCTTGGTGATAATGAGCTCTGTCTCCTCTCTGCTTGCTTTTCTCTTTTATATCTCAAAAGAGATTGACTCAAGATACAGCCTAATCCTGTGGATTGTGTCCTGCCTCATTAACATAACTGCCTCCGATCCCACCTCATTAACATTGTAGAGGTTAGGATTTACAACACATAGTATAATTACATCAGATCAAAAAGTGGAGGACAAACACAGGATACTGGGAATCATGGCCTAGCCAAGTTGATGCACATTTTTAGGGTGACACAATTCAATCCATAACACTGGGTTCTACCACAAACAGTGATTTAGAATCTCAGGAGTTGGAGCCTTAGAGCCTGTGTCTTATCCAGCTCCCCATACTAAAGTTTGGGACTCACTCGTCTAGATCTAGTGTCTAGTCTTGAGTGCTCTGAGGCATGCCGTGGTGTTTGCAGCAGTGTGGCATGGAAGCATCAGGTGGGTGTAGGATCTGCTCTGTGGTTTACTTACCTGCTGCTGGTCAGACTGGCCACCTAGCCTGGAGCTAGAGGTCCTAAGCCCTTCCCCTTCCCGCGTTTTGTTTCTCTGAGCACCTGCAGTAGTTACCCAAGTGACTTGGACTTGATTCCTGAGTGGCCGCTCTCAGCCGAAGTTCCCAACCCATTATTTCTTTCCAAACCAAGTTCTCTTCCTATTGACTCTCCCATCTTTCTTCTTTATTCCATGATTTCTTGGGATAATGTTTATTTATTTATTTTTTTATGCCCAAAGATTAAAAGCTGTTTGCAACAGATTGAGGTTCCTGAGGGAGGTATTGGCTAATTTCAAATGGTCTGTGATTCCAAAAGCCAGTGAAAACATTACCTTTGGCCTTTGCTTCCAGAGGTGGGAATTGAGCCGTCTCTGGTTTGAAGCTCAAGTTGAAGAGAGTGAGAAAAAAAAACGAAACAGGTCTAAATGTCATCGAAAATGCTTCCCTGGGAGGTTCTCTAAGCACGGCATTTGAGAACCAGTGCAAGAGCCGTGGTGTTGGGGGTTTTGTTGTTCCTGAGTGGAGGATCTACTGCTGCTTATGACAGGGTGGGCCATGTGATTGTCATCGTATGCCACGGGGAGGGGGCTGCTGACCCGGACAGTTATGAACTCCCACTTCGGCCTGGCTGTCTTTCACCAGGAAGCATATCTGTTCATCCCTCAGATCGCTGGGGCCTGCCCGGAGCCACAACAGCAGTATCTGCTGAACTACCACTGCCAAGCCACCACCTTCAAAGATTGAATTACGGCCTCCTGAGCCTGGGTCAGTATGGTGGCGGCAGCCAGCTCCCTGGGTCATAGATCAAGGAATTAGAAACATCCCCCAGGAAGAACCATTGGCACGGGAAGCCTCTGCAGATTTCTAGGACCCCCAGATTACTCAGTCTGTAAGTCCTGCTCCTGCAGACTAGCCCAGCGCCAGGCCGGAGAAACCCATGAGTTTAACCCACCTCTGACTGTCCTTATTACGTCCGTGTCTGTCTGTCCGTGCTCTGAGCCACTACATCTGGCAGTCAGCATTAAGAGTGACATGACCCTCCTTTATCAGGCTTCCTGCCCTGTAACATTCTGCTGGGGTAGTACAAGAAGGGACAGAAGGAAAAAGGAGGATGGGGGCAAGTCTGAGGAGAAAGAAGCTCATGTGAAAATGTGAACCAGTAAACAGAACTACTTTGATTAGGTTTAAAAGAAGTCATTTTTAGTGTTGATCATCTTATTACCACAGATTGTATCTGTTTATCTCGTCTGATGTGGAGTTAGAGTCGCAAAGAGGCTACACACAGATCATTCCAGTAAAATACTCAGTAACTCAAGGCAGTATGCACAATAGGAAAATAAATTCTGAATTTACAACTGGTTAAAATATCTATATCCATATCTGTATTCATCCTAATACCTTGTCAGTCTCTTCTGCTCTGGATGAAATCTGATATGACATAGAAACTGCTAGATGCTGGCAAATAATCCCTGGGTTTCAGATCATCTAGACAATAAACAAGTCCATAATATTCAGTGCAGCAGCTTCTGTAGAGCCCATCTGTTTCAAAATAACCCTAATTCTGCTTACAATGCAGAATGCTTTGTTGACTGGAATTTGCCCTAGTTTTCTGTAGCGTGTTCAGCGTCGTAGGCCTCTGGCTCCACCTGCTGGCGAGTGAAAGTATTGGAATGAAACCCTGGTGGATGTTTTCTGTTCAAAGAAAAACCTGGGCTGTAGCCCCAGTGGTTCTCAGACTCACCGGGGAGCTCATTAAAAATACAGTGGCCCGGGCTCCATTCCAAGCCTGCCAAATCAGAAACTTTTTCTTTTTTTTAATTGTTGTAGTTTAAGTGAAAGTTGACAATTCAAGTTAGTTTCTCATACAAAAATTTATACACACATTGTTAAGTGACCCTAATTGCTCTCCCCTTGCTGTGACAGCACACTCCTTCTTTCCATCCCTGATTCCCCATGTCCATTCAACCAGCTCCTAACCTCTCTGCCTTCCCATCTCACCTCCAGACAGAAGCTGCCCATTTAGCCTCTTGTATCTACTTGAGCTAAGAGGCAGACTCCTCACGAGTTTCACTTTATGTCCCACAGTCCAGTCTAATCTTTGTCTGAAGAGTTGGCCTCGGGAATTGAGAAACTGTTACTTTTTTTTTAAGGTATCATTTTTTTATTGTTGTAAAATATATTACACATTAGCCAGTTCACCATTTTTTTATACGTACAATTCAGTGACACCAATTGCAGTAATTATGTTATGCAACCAGGACAAAAGGTACCATTTTCAGACTATTTTCTGCTTTCATAATTATCTCATATAGGTAGTGCAGGCTCAAAAGAAAAACCTTTGAGAGACTGTCTGATGAGCCATTAAAAAGATGCCATTTGGTATCAAAGGATATAATGTCCTATCAATTTACGGTTTTGTCTAGGGTAAATATCCACAGTTATAACTTTGACTTTGAAAAGAACTCCAAAGTGCCACTTTGAAGAAAATGATGAAGAGATTAAAAGAATATGTATGTGTAAGAACCAGTAGGAAGGCTGTGAAAACATGAAAGCGATAGATTCTCTCTCATGCTGGACCTGCAGCAGGTCACCCGGGTGATGTGGCACAGAAAGTCTCCTGGGGGTTCACATGCTCACACCGATGTTAGAAAACCACCTGGAATTCTGGGACCTGGAGCCCAGCAAAGGTCAGAGGTCATCCCACCTGACCTCTATGCCCTGCTTATCTGCAAATAGGGAAGTGACAAAGCCTGCTTGAGTCACCCACCCTACCTCTTTAGGTTTATCCTGGTAACTTATGGTGGCAAACAGCAAAGCTTTATTCCCCTGGAATTCATTTGAAACAAAGGGGAGACACCTGGCAAACACTACTTGGCCAGGTGCTCAAGGTTAACATCATCAGTGGTGAGTCATGTTGATGGCGCGTGCCCCTGATAGGGTCTGATGAGAAGGGCACTCACCCTGTGGTCCTCTGTCCCCAAACCCAGTCTGACGAACCAAATTGAGGGACATCCTATGGGATACCTGACCAATACCCCTCAAGACTGTCCTCGTCATGGGAAACAAGAAGAGACTGAGCAGAGATAAAGGAGACATGGTAACAAAAAATATACTGCGGTGTCTGGGGTTGGATCCTGAAACAGAAAGAGGACATTAGTGGAAAAGCTGGTGAAATTAAAATGGAGTCTGGAATTTAGGTGATAGTAGTGTACCAGGGTTGGTTTCTTAGTTTTGACAGATGGCCAGTTGTTCGTGCACAGTTTGAAATTTTGACGACTTCTAAGAGCGTAGATTGATGACTTCCGGTCTGTGTTGTTTGAAGTCAGGAGAGTGGGTAGTTCTTGGGCAGGGGGAGGGGGCTTCCGGGTGCTGGAAATATTCTGTATCTTCTGCATATTTGTCACACATGTTCAATTCATGAAAATTAATCAAGTTGTACACTTCAAAACCAAATGCAATGGGAGGTTGAGCACGTAGCAATCGCCCATCAAAAAGTTCCTTGTCTCCCTTCGACACTCTTTTTAGAAGTTCTAGCCCTGACATCCAGTCCAGTTGTCATCGAGTCGATTCCTACTCATGGTGACCTCTTGTGTGTCAGAATAGAACTATACTCCGTAAGGTTTTCAGTGACTGATTTTTCAGACAGAGATCACCAGTCCTTTCTTCTGAGGTACCTCTGGGTAGACTCAAACTGCCTGACATAGCGAGCCCAATATTTTAAGTTACTCGAATTGCTAACTGGATTATAGCTGATTGATTTTAAGTAAGTCATGCCCATTAAAACTCCCCAAAATTAACCAACTGAAGAGAGGAGAAAAGTACAGCAGGTAAGTGGAGTTGATCTCCATGTCAAAGCTTCTCATTTTGAGGTTCCAGATATTATTAAAAATTAAGAAACCCCCACTGTTGCTGACTTGATCGGTTGAGGAGATAGAAAAGTGAATCTTTTCTCTTTCAAGTCACATCTAAATGTTACCTTTCTCATAAACCATAATGAAACATCCATTTGTATGAAAGTTGTGACATTTTAAGTAAATTTCAAACTGTTATTAAAAAGAGAATAGGTAGATTGATTGATGTCACTTTATAATTAGTGACTCAAAGAGTAAAGTGGTCTTACTGTCCTTAAGCACATCCCCTTTTCAAAGAATGTCTTGGTAAATTGTTGGACCTGGGGTTTCTGACAGGCCTTTTTTGGTCTTTGTCAGTAAATGAAAAGACTTAGCAAGCATCCTTTCAGCAGGCATTTTGGAAGCTTTGCAATTCATGGAACTCTAATAAAGTAGCATTCTTGAAAGCAAGAACATAGCACCCATGCTTATAGTAGAAAACCAGAGAACGCTGGTGATTTATTTCTGGGTTAAAAAAAAAAAAGCGATTGCCTCTTTAGCTCCCTAATTTAAGGGAAAGCCATTCTGCCTTCCCATGACTTCTCTTTCATATGGTTTCACTGGATGCTATACAGTATTCATCAGACCATGGCACAGTCTATGAATACCAGCAAATCAAACATCTCTGTTTACGGGGATGGTGAACAGTCGGGAAAATGGCCAGCAGCTCTTGGCGCTCTTCTTAGCAGTTCTTCTTATCTGGATGAAATTGCCTCTCTTTTCCTGTAGATGTAAAATGCAGAGGTTACTGCATTATACATAAGGGTAAAGAACTGAAAATTTTTCCATCGAGAACCACAAATCAATAAATCTTCTGATTTCACTACTGGTGCTATAATTGAACTAAATCGGCTTAGGCTGAGATTCTTTGAAGCATGCTCACTGTTTTCTTTGAGTGAAATTGAGGGCTGACCTCCATTACAGGAATACAGAGACGAGGCTTATAAATACTCATATTCTGTACCAAGTTCATCAAACGTGGTCGTCTCACCCAGGCATGCACACGTTCAATACCCGATTTAACTAAGCGGAAAAAAGAAGGTCTTGGCCGAGCACGCCAGCTTTCCCAGCGACTGAAAGACCCCTGTGTGTTGTAAAAGTGTGCTGCTAAATGAAGGTTAATTACCTTTATTCTGTCTATTTCTTAGAAGGCAGATATTTAGTTAAGGAGCAACTCCACACCTGGTACAGAACAGTGCTCAATGGTCTTCAAACAGAATTGGGTTCTGTCCTTTCAGAAGTAACTTTTTGTCATTTTATTTTATATATCTCATATCAGTATATATGTTAACGTTAACTAACCAATGTTGGTTAACAGTCGTCTTAGTTCCCTAGTGCTGTTCTAACAGAAATACCACACGTGGATGACTTTAAAGAGTGACTCTTTTGAAGTCTAGAAGTCCAAGTCCAAGGTGTGGCTCTAGGGGGAAATCCTTGTCCATTTCCAGTTCTACCCACCCACCCACTACCACCAAGTCAATTCTGACTCATAGCCACGCTATAGGGCAGAGTAGGATTGCCCCATAGAGTTTCCAAGGTTGTAAATCTTTTTAGAAACAGACTACCATATCTTTGTCCTGTGGAACAGCTAATGGGTTTGAACCACGGACCTCTCGGTCAGCAGCCAAGCACTTAACCACTGTGCCTCCAGGGCTCCTTTTCAACTTCTAGTAGCCTTGAATCCTTGGAGTTCCTCGGCTTGTAGATTCATCTGCCTCCCTGGTCCTCAGAGAGCGTCGTCGTCCTCATTTGTGCTAGCCTGTCTCTGTGCTGCTCTTTGTATCACTCAGGAGTGATTACGTTTAGGGGACACCCTACCTGCACTGATACGGCCTCATTGACGTAACACAGAAAACCCTATTTCCAAATGGGATCACATCCACAGAAATCGGGGTCAGGACTCCAACACATATCTTTGGGGACACGGTAATAACAATGATACTAACAAGTAGACACTTAACACATGCTGTCGATGCTACAGACAAAATCACAGCAGTAGTGCTTGTCATGTGTTTACCGCAGGCCTGGCACTCAACTGAGCACTTGAGATGCATCATCTCCTCTGAAATCCCTAGGTCGTCAGGCTCCAGATTCTGGAAGGGGCCCACGTGATCCCCCTTGTTCATCAGCCTCCTCTCAAAGTGAATCTACAAGAGCTTCAGAAAGAGACAGGTCTAGGGTGTCCCCACTAGTTTCGGACAGCTGGGACTTCAGCTCCCAATTCCCCTAACATCACGGTGTTGTGACACTGCTGGACACCTCTTCTCCTCCTGGACCCAGCTGATGACTCTGTGGGTCCTTCTTCACCTGCTTAGCAAGTGTGAATACATACTGAAAATACATGTCTCAGAGGCTAAGCTCCCTTGAGAAGTGCCTACAGAGGAGCCTGGAGATCATGGAGAGAAGTGACAGATCATATTTCACACAAGTGGGAAATACAGACATGGTTTTAAGAATGAGTTGAGGGGTGGAGGATTGGAAGACAGACTGCCTGTGAGTGAGTGGATTGGCAGAAGCCCTGCTTCCGGCTGGCACTGGGTGTTACTGGAGCAGGAACTGACAGCCAACTTGGTAACTCTTTTTGAAATGTCAAAAGTAAATTTACTGTTGAAAACTTTTAAAAAAAAAAATAATGTAACTACTGGGGTTAACTACCGGTATTAAGAACAGTGTTCAGTACCTGAAATGAAGCAATTAAGTCATTCTTCAGTCAGCATGGTGCATCGATACTATTGGATTTAAGATGCCCATAGAATCAGGCCTGGTTAGACATAAGGCTTCTGGTTGTTGTTGTCCCCGTCATACCCAAGGCCCTTCTGGTGGTCGTAGAAGGCTGTACCACTCTGGTAGCAGGTAGAAATTAAATCCACATTGGAACTTCATAGTCCTGTCTTTGGCAATAGCAGTTCTGTAGTGTTGAGGGCCTGGTTTGGACCTTCTTATTTTTCTCTTTTCAAATAGAGGAGTTCTCCACTTATCCATGAAGAAAAAGGACACTCTGGGTTTTGCAAGAGGGTGGGAGGATTGTGACAGGGTGCTATGTTTAATATATTCAGTGTGTTAGAGGTGATGGCAGTGTGGGCTTGAGCAAAAAGTGGGAGGAGAGCCAGCATTGCAGTGAGAAGACCCAGGTCAAGTTTGCTTCCCCTCATGGCTACATTTGTGACCTTAGATGGTGTCCCTGACACTCTCTGAGCCTGTTTCCTCATCTATAAAATTGGGGTGATAAAATTAGGCCAAAAGCTAAGTGAAATAAGGCACCTTGAGAGGGCTCTGTCACGATAGAGTAATTTTTGTTCTTCACTTGACATGATTTTTCTCCTTCAACATGTGGCATTTCTTCTGTCAGCTCAGCCCTGGTTCTCCTCAGATGCCCTTGAATGAGTCCAAAGAACATCTCTGCTGGCTGCTCATTTCAAGAGCTGGACCTCAGGAACCTTCACCAGCTGCCTCTTCTGACTCTTCCTGCACTCACCTTCACAGAAATGTTAATTCTCAGGCTTTTTCTTTTAAGGAAGAGCTTAATGAAAACCCCAGAGGACACCGGGATTCCCTTTGGGAGTCTGAGCACTCTTTGAGCTTCCACGGACTTGTGCCATGGCCCATAGACAGCATGCCACGTGGAGCTTGCTTCTGACTCTGCCTGTGGCCAGTTCTGATAGCTCCCTGACCATCTGGAGTGGGTGTCAAATACTGGCTAGTGCTCAAAAGTGCAATTAAGAAGAGTCTTGTTGTTAAAAGACACTGTTAAAACTAGGATTTGGATACCAATGTATGAAACAGTTTTAAGCAATAACCTAATAGTGATCTGATTTATGAGTTTGTAATTGCAAAGCTTTTATCATTTCGAACAGAGAGAAATGCCTTTACAAATACATGGTGAAAACTGCATCCAGTGAAACTTTTAATTTTATAGCGTTCCTAAAATCTTTATGGTGACAGTCTTTTATAAGCCTATAATATGTTTAATGAAAGTTGACAAATTGACATATATTTCACTCTTCCAGTCACCTTCAGGTAGAAGTTTAGCCAGCAGGAGTGAGCATGGGGCTAGATCTGCACTGTTCACTTTTGGGTTACTGTTCGGAACGGGCTGCAAGAGCTTCAGAAGGTATAATTCTCCCATAGTGCCAAAAGGAAAGGAGAACCAGATATGTATAAGCATGGGGTCTCCTCCACAGTGGGGAGGCACAAACACAGAGTGCTACCCTTTGGCTGTCTTCTTCTTAATTTCTCGTCTGACAACTGAAATTCCAGTTGTGTATTGAACAGACTGCCTTCTCTAACATCTTTTCATCATAGTTGTAACAATTTTCATATCAATATATTACCTTTAAACGTCTTTGAAGAGGTGCTGCTCATGGCAGATGAGTAGGTTCTTTTCTTCTTGGCTCTAGTCCCCTTATCCACCCACCCTTCCCAGCTAGGCCCGTGATTCTAGAGTATTTGACCCCCTCAAGTCAGTCATGTCTGAAACCACCATGGACAGTGTTGAATGTGGTTGTCTGGCTGTAACGTGTACTTAGGAAGTCGCAGGCAGATGCTGTTGAGTCAAATTTATAGAATGCTGACTGTGTGCCCAGGACTGTACCAGGCCCCAGGGAGCACAGGGAAAGGTCAGAGGTGTGCACACATGGCCACCCTACCTGGCAGGTGGGGGGACTGTTGTTCTACCAACAGGAGGGTGCTGACAGCTGAAGAGCTTAAACCGGGAGGAAGTTCTTCCAACTGGGATGGCCAAAAGACAGTGTGATTCCGACGGGGCATTGGAAGAAAGAGTAGATGTTTGGTTGCCATAGTGATGGGAGAAGCCATTTGGGGAGAATTATCAGCGTTAGAAGAGGCACAAAAGTGAAAAGTTACAGCCTTTCTGTCCATCTGCTTGAAAGTGCATCTGGCGCTTATCAGTTTCCATCAGGGATGACCCTGCCCGGCTGCCTCACGGAGGAGATTGAAGCCACTTCATTGGATTGAGGTTGCTGGTTTCATGAGGCCATAGACTGTCTGTTTTTCTTCCTTATTTCACCCTTGCTTTATTTCTTTATTCACCACAACACCCGACAGAGTGTTTTTTATGTAGCGATTAAAACGCTTATATGATTACGAACTAAATTTTTGGTACATTTGCAGCCCCAAGAAACTGTTCTTAGTGATTATTTCCATGGTTGCTCATATGATCTTTAAATATCACATCTGCATTTTTGTCTGCCTACTCGGATATTGATCAGCATGGTAACTGCCGCTGCTCAGGGCCCATGATCCCTGCGGCGTGTGTGCCTCAAGCCGGTGTGTTTCCTGTTTTACAGGGAGGGAGAGGGAGGAGCCAGAGGCTGATCAAGAGCAACAAACCAGGATACTTGGTGGAGAAATAAGTAGAGTTGGGTGACAAGTTATTTCTGGGCCTAAAAAACAAAACAAAACCCAAGCCCTTGAGACCTTACGGAAGTTAAATGGTGAAAGTTAAGGAACATGGTTGAAGGAGAAATAAGAGGAGGAGGATTGTCAGGAAGTCTCAGAATGAGTTAAATTAGGATTGTGGGCTGCACCACACTAAAAGTATTTGCTTGAAGTTTAGTATTGACAGCTGAAGCTGAAATATATTTGTTATGTTTCTGTTTCGTGTTAAATTAAAGATGACACCAAAGCTATTGTTTTTTCCCCCTGGGATCCTAGGGTCCCAGTGCCCTGTAAATGTCAGAATGATGCATAGGCACTATTTGATTTTCCCTTTTGTTTTTTCTCCACAGGAAATACCAGCAATAACCCACCACTCTGTGAGTTTGGCCTCTCACCAGAAGAAGAAATGAGGAGATGCCGGCTTCGCAGATTTGACGGCCAGTGAAGTGGCCCAACAACTTTGAGAAAACATGGTCCAGTTGTGCAGTGATTACCCATTCTGTTCATTCCCCCAGACTCCTTATTAGTTTTAAGCAAAAGCAGAGTACACCGTTAATTCCCAGATGGCTGACATCTGCCTTGAACCATGGTCACGTGGCCCATGTGTCAAAATATGAAAGCCAGAGTGACTTGTCTTGAAACCAGAGTTGTCAAATCCATCTCCCAACTTTCTGGGTGGGGCCCTTCCCCTGGCTGGGTTCTCTCTCACAGACAGAATGTCTGCCCTTCAAAGCAGGGACCAGTTTCCACACTCCTCTCTCCTTGTGACTCTCCTGCGACCTTGACCAGGAGGTGGTGTGTTCACCCATCAGGGCGACCTGTCCTCAGTCAGCCTGGTGTGGCCCATGTTTGGCTTGGCAGGAGGTGAGGCGTCCTCCCCTGGGCCTCCTGGCATGTTGCCACGGTGACCTTCTAAGAACAGGACGTGGCTACCTTAGCAGTATGTTCCCTTCTGTCTTGCCCAGATGCCTTGGCTCATCAGGCCCCGATGTCTGGGTGATGTTTACAGTATACTTGCTTTGCTTTTATATTTCTCTGCCATTATAGAATGTCTTATTAAAAACGCTGAAGGCCTAAGATGAGGACGAACCTCCACCAGTCCACTCCAC
This sequence comes from Trichechus manatus latirostris, assembly GCF_000243295.1. NCBI lineage: Eukaryota > Metazoa > Chordata > Mammalia > Sirenia > Trichechidae > Trichechus > Trichechus manatus. The sequence continues at coordinate 3,062,014 of NW_004444083.1, read as the reverse complement.
ATCAGGCAGCACCACGGAGTGGGCTCACTGCGCCTCTTAGAGGCAGTGTGTGTACCTGGGGGACGTGACTTGTTAACTAGTCAGTAAGGCAACAACAGGTACCACAAACTGTCATTGAGTTGGTCACTCAGTCCTTCTCAGTCCTTGGGTTGGTCACTGAGAAATCCTTCTTGCTGGAAGCATTTTTTTTTCCTCTCATAAAAGTGCCTTTTATTGGGCCACTTTAACAGCTCACCCGTCCAGCCCAAGCGTCCAAATGCACTCCTGGCTCCTGCCATGTCTTACTCCACAGGTGTCTGTCAGAGTCAGGTATTCCTGGTGCTTGTGTTTCATGAATACAGGGACAAAGTCAAACGTCACTGATGTCTCAGTGTCACTGAGACACGTATTTTTTAAAGAGAATTGGAAGCAGAAAAGGATCTTCCTATTCTGATTTTATATATAGTTTTTTGATGATGAAAGTAATATATATACCTTATATGTGCAGAAAGCAAACATCTAGAAGGAAATATATCCAGATGTTAACAGAGGTTGTCTCTGGAGGTGGGGTACATGGGATTTTTGCTTTGTTTTTATAGTTCCGTCATGCTGTATTTTTAAAATGTGTGTATGTTTATTACTTTTGCAGTCAGGAAAACTGGTTTATATAATAAGAAATACATGATCAGGAAAACTGATTTAATAATAAGTATGCGTGTCCTTGAGAAAATTCACAATATAAACAAATACAAATACATACATCATTTGAAATCACCTGCATTCCCACCACCTAAGAGGTACCCAGGGTTAACATTTTGGGTGGATTGCTGTCTGGGTTTTTCTTTGTACACAGCTGACAAATTTGGAGCATACTGACTCTGCAGTTTTGTATCGATTTCCTAATCTGAATCCTGATCTGAAGGCTTTGACATGTGCATGTAAGTGAGCTAACCCCTGGAGTCTTGGGAGCCCCTTGACCTGGCCAGCCGGCACGACTGTGTGATACCTGAGCCCCTTGGATTAACTTATAATTGATGTGAAACCACAGGCTGCTTATCACATGATTGTACCTTTGAGTTTGGTGGTTTTAAATGTGTTCAAATTAAAATGTTCAAGCTAAATGTCATTCCTCCTGCCCAAACTCTATGAATTGGACTCCCATTATCCAGTTAGAAGAACTGCTGACATGCCATCTTTTCACAGCACATGGTCATTCTATTGTAACACTTAATACCCTGCCTGTATTATTTGTGTACAACCACACATGGGGTTGCCATGAGTCAGGGAGACTCGACGGCAGTAACGCCACCACGAAGACGTGCCTTCTGCCCTGGAAGGAGAGACGGAGAATGGCTCTGGGATGAGGCCATGTTGTTTCTTTCTACCCCCACCCCACCCAGAGGTGGCTCATGGTGGGGCCTCATTAAATGTTTCCCACCAAAGTGTTTTTTTGAGTTGCATTTAAAGCCCAATCACTGTATATGGATTTTTTTAAATATAGCTGTTGATATAGCTATACAGAGGTCAATAATAGTACCTTCTTGTTCTGTTTGACTAGTCAGATGTGCAGACACAGGAATTGAATATTGGATGCTGTATTACTATAATACACGTGCCTTTATTCATTGAGTGGAGCATCAGTGAACTTTGAGATGTGGGAAAGGTCATTAGTTATAGACCAATTATTTTAGCACAACAGTAAAAATGTTGTGGAAATTATAATTAGTTCAGTTAGTAGGCTTGCCTGTAACCAGTGCTTTTAATTTTCAGTGTCCACTTTACTCTTCTCTGTAATAGGAATCCCCAAAGTTACGCCAGCAAATTGGGAGAGGGTTGAGAGAACCAACCAAAAGCAAGTGTATCAGACTGATGATCTCTAACAGGGAATAAGCACTTAGAGCTAGTTTTTTGGTTTAGTCTCTTGGTTTGACAGTAATTTTCCAGATTGTTTGGCATCCAGCTCCCAGAGTCAGGTTGTGGTCAGTCAACTCACGAGGGCTCTTAATAGAGGATCTTTTTTTGATTCTTAGGGTAAGACAGTTAAAATTACTTCATCTTAAGACTTTGAATGCATGGCATGTGATTCCAAAGTTGTATGTAATTTTCCAGATCTCCTCTGTCCTTTTAAATTGCTGTTAGCGAAGCTCAAAGTAAACAGTAAATAACTGGTTTTAGTTGATCTGGGGCCAGTCCACATATTTGGCATGTGTTCTGCCTGGGGGCTGAGTAGGCTAAAGGGATGAGCCCCCCTCCCCATCCGATGGACACAGGGGTTGTAGCTGACCTGGCTGCCTTGTTCCCAGTCTTGGTTTCTCTTGAGAGATTCAGTATTCAATGAGGAATTGTATTCAGTTATTAAAAAACCTGTCGTTTCTTCCTTTGCTTTTCCATAGGTAACTGTAGGCATTTTCCCCCCTTAGTCTGTGATTTTAGAATCACAGACTCAGCTTGCTGTCGTTAGGTGCCGTTGAGTCGATTTTGACTCATAGCGACGACATGTGACAGTAGAACTGCCCCAGAGGGTTTTCTAGGCTATAATTTTTATGGAGCAGATCACCAGGTCTTCTCCCTCGGAGCCTCTGAGTGGGTTCCAGCCGCCAACCATCCGGTTAACAGCAGAGTGCTTAACGCTTGCACCACCAGGGCGCCTTAGACTCAACTTCAAAGGGTCTTAAAATTGCTCAGTTCATTGCCCTGCTCGGTACTTAAAATACCTCTTCACTCATTTCTACATCTCTCAGTTAATCTTAAAAATCCACTTTTGTGATGCCACTTATCTCAAATACCTTTTATGTGCTTTCTGTTGCCAAGGGATAAAGTTCACACTCGATAAGTCTCTGCAGTGCACCTCTAACCAGGCTATGGACCTTGCCACCACTTCTCCTCAGCAGAGTCTCTGTTCTGCTAACATCTCACCATGCAGCCCGTGAACCCGCAACCTAACTTTTGCTGTGCTTTCACATGGAATAGGCTGCTCCTCACTCTCTGCCCGTCCACACCCTCCCTGACCTGCCTCCTGGACGAGACCTTTTCCAGACACCACAGCCCAGAATGATCTCGCCCCATCAGACCTACTGCTCTTGTTGATCTGTATCACACAGTTTCCATGCCTGGCTTGGATTTGCTGGTTTTCCTCCAGTGAGAGAATGTCTTTCTCCTTTAGAATGTAAGCTTCGTGAGGCAGGGCCGTGATTGTGTATGTATCATGATTTCTATGTATCTCCTCACAGTGCCTTGAACAATACTTTGTCTGGAGTGTAAACCAATAATAAACACTCTGGATTGAAAGAAAGCTAAGCTCGTTTATACTGAACTCAGTGGCACACATAAAAAGATGCACCTCTTATTGATATTATTGTGAGTTTTGTTGTTGTTTTTACTTGATTCACAGGAAGGGAAGAATAATTTGAAGGAAAGCATTTGCCCATAGAAATAGAATTTTGTCCTTTCTGAAATCTTCATAAGATACCATGCTTAGTGATCAGATGGTAGGGAGATATCACCAACCTAGTGTGTCAAGTCTGAAGGCTCGTTCAGCTTCATCGCGTCCCGTGACCTGTTCCTACACAAAACACAAGACTCCAGCACGTTGGAGAAGCATCACCGAGGACTCACTGGGAGCGGCGCCTAGTCTGGTCATCGTACTTTTCACAGGTATGTGTTTGATGTGTCGGTGCTAATGCTTTTCTTCTGTAGTCTTTAGGGACAGGGAGAGTGACATGTTAGTCAGATGGCAGAAGTGAACTGGCAGATGTGGACATGATTTATCCTTTATCAAGGAAAACTGAAACATTGCTAATAGAAGTAATTAAACTTGGCGGTTATCCATATTGCTAACAAGGAGCCCTGGTGGCGCAGTGGTTGAAGTGCTTGGCTACTAACTGAAAGGTCAGTGGTTCAAAGCCACCAGTCACTCTGTGGAAGAAAGATGTGGCAGTCTGCTTCTGTGAAGATTACAGCCTTGGAAACCCTATGGGCAGTTTCACTCCGCCCTATAGGGTCCCTATGAGTCGGAATCGACTCGACGGCACACAACAGCAGCAGCAACTTGGAAACACAATAGTGTAATAAAATCAGTAGTATCTTGAGGTTTAAAGAGGTTCTGGGAATCTGAGGCACGCACAAGCAAAACCTGGGAAACAACACTTCAGCCACAAAAGCAAGACACAGATCCCTTCTCTAAGTACTAGAAAGTGCTGCTCACCCACTGGCCAGGGTTTCTGCTGGGAAGTTGTTTCCTTTGCTTTATTTCCCCCCTTTAACCTGTGTAGTGCCTGGAGGGAAGTACTTAAAGCAAAAAATCAAACCAAAAAAAAAGTGACTTTATGGATTCTTGCTATTTACTTGAGATCCTTTAAAGTTATTATCTCACTTTGACTTGAGATGCTATCTGTATAGGATCCTCAACAAATTATTTCAGCCTGTCTTACATATTCTTAGTCTTGTTGGGTGCCGGTGAGTCAATTCCCACTCATAACGACCCTATAGGACAGAGTAGAACTGCCCCACATAGTGTTTTCTAGGCTATAGTCTTTTTTTTAATTGTCAAAAAATTTTTTAATTTTATTGTGCATTAGGTGAAAGTTTACAGCTCAAGTTAATTTCTCATTCAAAAATGTATGCACCTATTGTTTTGTGACATTGGTTAATCTTTATGGAGGCAGATCTCCAGGTCTTTTTTCCACAGAGCCACTGGGTGATTTGAACTGCTGACCTGTTGGTTAGCAACCGAACACTGAACTGTAACGCCACCAGGGCTCCTTATATTCTTAGTAAAACAAACCAAACCCATTGCTGTCAGGTTGATTTCAACTCACAGCAACCCTATAGCACAGAGTACAACTGCACCATAGGTTTTCCAAGGCTGAAATCTTTATGGAAGCAGACTGCCACATCTTTTTCTTGAGTAGCAGCCGGTGGGTTTGAACCACTTAACTTTTGGTTAGCAGCCAAGCTCTTTAACCACTGTGCCACCAGGGTTCCTTATATTCTTAGTAGCAGATAATTATTAAAACAAGGTCTTCAGAATGTCCTTAAGTATTGGTGCCAAGGCCAACCTCCCAGCTACTCAAAGTATGGACACCTCATCAGCAGAGCCAGCAGCATCTGGGAGCATCCTTGAAATTCAGAATCGCACCGCCAGACCTGCTGAATCCGAATCTTCATTTAACAGGTCCCAGATGGTTTACAGCACCAGCGTGCTTCTCAAATCCCAGTGTGCACAAATGTGTCTTAAGATGACCGTCATTTACCACCCCCACCCCCCACCCCCAGGATTGTAACAGCCATTCCGTCAGAGAACTCGGCATCCCCTTTTCAGATTTAGGTCCTAAGGCTCAGAGAGGCGATGTCCCAGGATCAGCGGCTGGTAACTAGCAGTACCACCTGCTATTTCTGTTGTGCTCAGCGGAGAAGAGGAACCGAGCTAAGCAGGAAGAATAACAATTGTGGAAAACAAATATCTGCAGCAGCATCACTTTAGCCCTGCAAACAAGATAACAAACACAAGTGCTGTGACGTACAGCTGCGTGCTTCAGTAATGGGAGAGTCTGTCGGCACCACCCGAAGTCCGAAGTCCCGGGTGTGGGAGTTGCTATAGTTACTCCTCGTTTACAGGAGAGCGGAGTAAATGGTGTACCCAACCTGCACTCGTTGTCACAGATTGGATACACCTTTTATGGTATATACTGTGAAGCCGACCCACTGCTTTGGGACCAGAAGAACTTTTTACTCATTTAAAAACTCCCTACTTGTTCCAAACAAATAGATAAAAATGATTAGTGACTTGAGATTTTTTTCTTTAGCTGATAAAATGATAAACACTATACTCTTGAATGAAACAGTGGGCTCAAACGTAGCAATGATTGTGAGGATGGCATCGGACTTGGCAACATTTGGTTATACATAGGGTCACTGTAAGTAGGAACTGACTCGACAGCACCTAACAACATTAGCATCTATGATATATTATTTCTAGGGGGTGGCTTGCATCCTTAATGATTATGCTGGTGGTGGTGGTGGTAAGTGCTGTTGAGTCAGTTCTGACTCATAGTGACCGTATGTACAACAGAAGGTAACACTGCCCAGTCCTGCACCATCCTCGCAATTGTTATGTTTGAGCCCACTGTTGGAGCCACTGTGTCAGTCCATCTCAATGAGTCTTCCTCTTTTTTGCTGGCCCTCTACCAAGCATGATGTCCTTCTCCAGGGACTGGTCCCTCCTGGCAAATGGGAGACTAGAAATGGCTAAGTTGGCTGAAGCTGCAGTGACAAGCCTGTGGTTAGTTAAGGGTCTCTAGGGACTTCTTTCTCCAACTCAGAGCAGCTCCCCTGGAGAGCTGACAGTGGGCATCTAGGGGCTGTGGAGGCCTGGCTGGTTCTGAGCTGCCCCTGGGATATAGGTCTTCTGGGCTCCCCTGAAAAAAGGACTAGCCTCATGGGTTCCCCAGCCCTACCCCCACTCCCAGATCAGCTAAGACAGTCTCTATGCTCAGGTGGGCAGCTCACTTGAGAACCAGTGACATGGGGCTTTGCAGTAATAGCAGCAATTCAGGGCACCAGAGTGACATCTATATGGGTCCCTCTGTTCTCTAACCAACCCACAAATGGCAGAAGCTCCTAGGAGGCAATGGTGTAGGGAGTAAGAGTACAGTCTACGGCCGCAGGCAGGTCAGAGTTCAAGTCCTGCTAGGTGTTGACTGTGTGATCTTGAGCAAGTTACTTATTCTCTCAACCTCAGTTTCCACATCTGGAAAATAAGGTAGTTGTGAGGCTTAAAGGGAGCACATAGTAGGTGCTCAAGAATTGTTAGCTAAATAGTTATTTCTTACCAGGTGAGAAATTGGGCCAACTACCCTTAAAGTTCCCTCCTACTTAAAAAGAGTAAGTCCTTGAAGCAGTTTTTGAATATCTGCTCTGCACCCACCCCTGTGCCCTGCAATGTAAGTGCTGTAAGAGAACTATAATCAATACCAGACCCCTAACTTCATGAATCCTCATAACTGGATCAATAAGCAACAACATGATCAAGGAGAAAAGATTGAAGTTGTCAAGGATTTCATTTGACTGGGATCCACAATCAACACCCAGCAGTCAAGAAATCAAATGATGCATTGCATTGGGCAAGTCTGCTGCAAAAGACGTCTTTAAAGTGATAAAGGCAAAGATGTCACTTTGAGGACTAAGGTGCACCTGACCCAAGCCATGATATTTGCAATCACCTCATATTCATGCAAAAGCTGGACAATAAATAAGGAAGACTGAAGAATCGATGCCTTTGAATTATGGTGTTGGTGAAGAATATTGAATATACCATGGACTGCCAGAAGAATGAACAAGTCTGTCTTGGAAGAACAGCCGGAGTGCTCCTTGGAAGTGAGAATGGCAAGACTCCATCTCATATACTTTGGACATGTTGTCAGGAGGGAACACTCCCTGAAGGACATCATGCTTGGTAAGGCAACAATGGGCTCAAACAGAGCAATGATTGTGAGGACGGCACAGGACGGAGCAGTGTTTCTTTCTGTTGTACATAGGGTCACTATGAGTTGGAACTGAGTTGACAGCACCTAACAACAACTTCAAGTTACTATAGTGAGTAAAGGGGCCCTGGTGCAGTGGTTAAGAGCTTGGCTGCTAACCAAAAAGTCGGCAGTTTGAATCCACCAGCTGCTTCTTGGAAACGCTATGGGGCAGTTCTCTCATTTAATCCTCACAACCCCTGAAGTAAGTGGTCTGATTCTCATTCAATTAAATTCTCATTCAACCACAGGATATAAGCCACGTGTCCACTGCCCAGGAGACTCAACGGCACTTCAGGCAGACCCTCTGCCCCTGAAGCCTGGTTTCATTTCTACTAAACTGGTGGCATAGTGGTTAAGAGCTCAGCTGCTAACCAAAAGCCAGCAGTTCAAATCCACCAGCCGCTCCTTGGAAACTCTAGGGGGCCGTTCTACTCTGTCCCATAGGGTCGCTATGAGTCAGAATCGACTCGACAGCAATGAGTTTTTTTAAACCCTCCTCCACCCCATCATTGTGTGCAGGTCGGTGCCTCCCAGAGCCTCAGAATCCCATCCTTTCCAGAGGAAAAAGGGTCACTTGCTATACTCCCTTGCTGCTGCTACTTCTTTCTGCAATTCACACTTGACCAGGTAGTCTTTCCTATTTTTCCCACTAAGTCAGCTCCAAGGGTAGGCCCTAGTAAGAAGCAGGTAAAAAGCAAACTCATTTTAGCTTGTAAGAAAATGCCCCAGATAAAACAGTTGTTTTTGGTGATCACAGCACAATTTTATATATAACAAACCATATTATCATAAATGAGAATACAACAAAGACTTAAGCATCAACGGCAGACCAGGCATCTTGCAAACGTTATACGTTGAAAGTCTTTACAATCATATGTTAAAGGATGCAATTTATTGGACATATTTCACACGTTTCCCCATGAATCATTAAATATTTAAGCACCATAACATTCAAGCATTTCCCGTCTCTGTGGCAGTCAGCTTTGGTGGTTTAAAATGAATTATGCAGAATTTCTGGCAGATAATAACAGTGACAATTGCAGAGTACTGATTTTTAATGTCGATTGTTTTGTTCCCTGCAGAATTTCCTGATAATGTCCCTGCAGGAAACTGATTTGTGTGTGTTTTTGGGTGTGTGTGTGGTACAGTAACTTTGAGAATTGAAACAAAACAGCATTCCCAAAGACATCGAGAATTGGCAGGTATAAATAATTCCAATCAGTAATTTATATGCCCTGTGAGAATTGTATTTCCACTGTGTAAAAAAAAAAAAAAAAGAATTATTTTTCATATTAGTTTATTTTAAATAGAAGATGTGATCATAATAAATATTTGATGGCTGGTATGTGCTAGGCATAGACTCTAACTTAATTTTTAAGCAAGAGTAGGTGTCATGTCCCATCTTATCAATGAGTAAAATGAGGCTCAGGGAGTTGGCGACATTACCCAGGTAACACATCTGGGAAGTGATAGAGCAGGACTTAAACCCGGGATCGTTGTTGTTGCTGTGTGCCGTCGAGTGGATTCCAACTAATGGTAACCCTGTATGATAGAGTAGAACTGCCCCATAGGGTTTCCTAGGCTGTAATCTTTATGGGAGCAGATCGCCAGGTCTTTTTGCTTGAGGAGCAGCTGACCTTTTGGTTAGCAGCCAAGTGTTTAACTATTACACCACCACTAAAGTCTACATCTTTCCACATTCTTGCAGCTATACCAAGCAAAAGTCACACTTGGCAAATTAGTCGGGTGAGCTGATAGAAACCCAAGTCTATTATAATTTCCTAGAACACACACAGAATGATTTGCTCTATTGTAAACTCCAAAAGGCTCAAAATAAAATCTTTGATAAAATCCAATTTTAATAGACCATTCTGTCAACTCTTTTCCTAAGCACCGATAACCGGCAACATGTATACAGACTTCATGAGGCAACTTTTACTCAAAAGCTCTCAAGTCAAGCTGTAATGGGTATTCCCTCATGATTTCAGCCATCTCACATTCCAATGAAGTCTTCTCTCAACCAATACCCCCTCTCAAATCTCATCATTTCTGAAATATCAGTATATGGAAAAATAATCTTTTTTTGGATGATAGTTACAGCTTATCAATCAGCTTTCTGTCAGTAATTTTAATAGGAGATTGTGGCTGTGCACATGTATGTTGCCACATTCAAATATGTGGAAAAAAGTCATGGCTTATATTGGTTTGCCTGTGAAGACCCCTTATACAGAGCTGAGCACCTAATGACACTTAGGGAGTTGTCACTGAGAAATGTGTCAGTACTGGGCTCAGCTCAGTACTAGACACTGGGTATACGAAGATGAGTAAAGCATGGTCCCTGCCCTCGAGGGGCTTACAATTTTAGCAAGAGAATCAAGGAAGTGCTGAAACATTATGGGAGCAGTGGAGGAATGGCAAGAGAGTGGGCTGATTGTACTGAAGACAGAAGAAAGGGGCCCCATTCTCCAAGGGAGAGGTGACCCTTGAATTCTGTCTTTAAAGATATGTAGGTGTCTGCCAGGTAAATCGTCCTGGAGGATGTCATCACCCTTAGAGCAGGAGCAAAGCCACAGAGGTAGGAACACACCATGAGTGTTCACCCAACTGCACACAGTTCATCATGGCAAGACACACACCTAAAGGTGAGCCAGCTCCTGTCTGCCGGACCTTCCACCCCACTGTGAAACCATTTGGACTTCCCAAGCAGTGGAGTCATTGAAGCATTTTAAGCAGGAGAGTAACAAAATCAAGTTTACGTCTTAGAGTGGGGACAATGTGTTTGAAACTGGAGGCACCTGTTGGGAGATCCTGGCAAGAGCATAGGTGAAGACAAAGGCTGTGTTACGGCAGTTACAATAAATCTCAAGAGGAGGTAGACATCAGCAGGAGCTGGTGACTGAAGTTTAGATCTGGGGAGAGAGGGAGGAGAAGGAATGGCGACACTCGCAGCATGGATGGGGTGCCATTCACCGAGAATGAGAACCCAGAGGACACTTCCCAGCCCTCTAGACCAGTTCCCACAGGAAATCCAGGCACCTTCCAGCCAAGAAGGCAGAGGTTCTTGGGAAGGAGCTTTTGATAAGAATAATCATCAGTACTGGACTAGGAAAATAACCTAACACTTTGTCCATCTGCTTCACAGAGAAAGGATATTATATATCAAAATATATTGATATATAAATAGGTGAAGAGAATAATGACTTTAACAACATGGCCTTCTATTCCAAGAAGTATTTTTTACTATCATTCTGCCCTTTTAGGCCATTTAAAATACTTTTTCAAAATCAGAAGACAACGTTTGCGCTGCCCTTGGAGATCTCTTGAGATATCGGTAAGATATTCTAAGCACTGATAACACATATACAGACTTCATGAGGTAACTTTGTACTTGAAAGCTCTTCACTCAAGCTGTAGCGGGTATTCCCTCATGACTTCAGCCATGTCACATTTCAGTGAAGTCTTCTCAACCAATATGCCCTCTCAAATCTCATCATTTCTGAAATCTCAGTTTATAGGAAAGTAAGACTTTGGGGGGGGGGGCAGGGGAGTAATGGTTAAAGTTTATCAATTGGCTTTCTGTCAATAGCTGTAACAGGAGATCATGGCTGTGCGGATATGTTCCCACACTCAAACATGTTGAAATATTTTGAACAGTTGGTGTCAACTCGCGTCATTCCGAGCTCACCGTCGAGTAAATGGTCCACTTAAATCAGCCTCTTTTTGCATGTTATCTGAAAAGCTTGTTAAGATCAGACTCTAATACCAAAGGTAAACTGTTTAATTTAGCAAGCAAGGTATGTTTCTTATGTCCCATTATCACCTGCAACTCTTCCCAGAAAATGTACTCAGACCAAGATTATGAACGAACGAGATGAACTTTTAGGTTCCTTGCCTTTTAGTAACAGAGAAAGCTTTTGGAAACAGAGAAAAGTCTAATTACAGATAATGTTGAATTTGGCTTAAACTTCAGGGTCCCCCTCAAAATTTAACTTGCCATAGCACGGTTAAAAATGGAGTAAATGGGGCAAATGAACTAGAAAATATTCTGCTACATCAAGAAAATACTTCGTTTTAAAATGTACATTGTTTTCTTTTTACTAGAAAGTGCTTTAAGATAAATTGCCATCCTGGGGGCAGCCGGGAGCAAGACTCATTTGGAATGTTTTCTGTACTTAAGAGCTCATTCCTAATCTGTGTCTGGCAAGAAACACAATAAATAAATAACATTTTAATTGAGTTTTTCTTCTTTCAATTATTTTTAAGTGCATTGAAACCCAACACTAAAATGAGTGTCACTCTCTCATGAGAAATGTCATTCTTCAGTTTTCTCTAAATGACTTTTTTTTTAATGAGGAAGCCGGAAGGGTTTCCTAAAAACCTCTTCCAACAAGGCTTTTGATTTTTAGGATTAGACCACTCAATTCTTAGCAAAAAAAAATGCATCCTTTGCTATTCAGAAACCTAATATAAATTGACATTGCCTCTAAACTTTTACAGAAAATAGTACTGTTAAACGTCAAGATTCTGGCCTTGGTATGTACAATACGGATATAAAATATAAGAAATGTTTTCCAAACCAGAAAACAGGATGCTCCTGTAAAAACCAGTAACCAAAAGCCAAACCCAAACCCACTGCCATCGAGTTGATCCCGACTCACAGCGACACTATAGGACAGAGTAGAACTGCCCCACAGGGTTTCCAAGGCTATATGCCACATCTTTCTCCCATGGAGCAGCTAGTGGGTCCAAACTGCTGACCTTTTGGTTAGCAGCCGAGCGCTTAACCAGTGCGCCACCAGGGCTCCTCAAACCAGTAACAGGAACATAAAATTCAAATTACAGAGTGTCTTTGTTCATTTAAAGATAGTGGTACGTCTTCCTGGTGGGGTGACCCTGACTTAAATAAATTTTCTTACCTACACTTAATTATGTCGGCCCTTAATTTTCTCCCAAGTGCATAATGATAGCTCTGTCACTTCCCCTCATGAGGGGCCATTATGTGTCTGAAGGGAAAGTGTCCACTTTGAGCTGGAAGGCAGCTCCCAGGGCTCTCCTGGGGAGGGAGCGAGCCGCTTTGTATGAGCCGAGTGCCCGCCTGAGGAAGCCCCATGCGGCTTCTGTCCCATTAGCAGGCACAAACTGAGGACACAGATGGACCCCGACTGGGGAAAAGCAGTCTGTTTGGAAGTTCTTGGAAATGGGGAGTCAGTTTTTGTGAATGACTGCCTTAATATTCATTAATTGCTTTTAGGCTCTTAATCCCTCTTTGAATATATATATTTTTCCCATAATTGCTACTTTTCAAAAGGGTTGCCGAAGTAGGCATTTCTATTGTTTGAAAAATGTAGACGAGAACAAAATGTTTTCTATTCATCTGTGATGTGTTTATGCTAATGCTGCATCTCCGGAGCACAGTGACCATGGTCCTTTCTGGCATAATAATTCACTCTGCTTTGAAATGAACTGTTAAGACTGACGGTGTTCTTTTTTTTTTTTTTTTTTTAATCTCTTTGGGTCATGGTTTTACAATTATTTAAAGTGCATAGAAAAATAAATTATGGGGGAAATCATTTTGAAATGTTGAGAATCTCGACGTTCTAGTTTCATGTGTTGGCCTGTGTATTTTTTCCCGTACGAATCCAGCCAGAAGCACCCTCTGTTAAAGAGTGATTGACTTCCATTGTTTGAGTTGTTATTCACCAATGAATGAAGTTTCCAGTAATGTAATTTATAATCTGGGCTTTATGATCTATTAGCCTTCCCATGAATTGGCATGTGTTTTAAATACAGGCAGCTCCTCCATCACCCTCACTAGAATCAGAATAGCTGGGTTGCATCTAGACTGGTGGGTCCAAACAAATCCATCTGGGTAGGGTTTGCTTAATCTGTACAGAACAGAAGAAGGAATTACAGTGCCGTGGCAATAACAGCTGAAGCTGGAGTCTGAAATGAGCACCATTAAATCTCTTAGCACTGCCCATTCTTTTTGGTAGGAAGTCTCTTTGGGTGATGTGCTGGCGACTTGTGAGTTCTCTAGCTATACTTCACGCAGACTTGGCATCTGCTGATCTTCTGGCGCTGGGCCTGGCTTTCTTTTAAGGTGTCTGGTGACGGTGCAGAGAACTGCAAGTCTGGTTTCACCGTTGTCAGCCAGAAGCTATACTCATTTGCAAAAAAGTGGCACGTTCCCTGCCGGCCTTGGCATTCGAGGAATGGCGCTGCTCTGAAATCTTCCAGACAGCTACCCGGTGACATGAGGGCCTGTCCTCCGCCTTGAGACCCAGCTCCTGTGTGCTACCCAGACAACAAGAGAGAATTAGGGCTCAGAAACACACAACCCCACACTCAATCAATGACTCCCTGAGGTCTAGGCCTGAGTTTAACATTTTTCCTTAAGTTACTCCATGAAGAACAAAATACTGCCTTCTGAGGAAGGGAGAAGTAGTAGAAATTGTTGGGTGTGCACACAAAATGGAACCAAATGACCGAAGCAGATCCACCACCTAATTTCTACCAAGTAAGAAAAAAATTGATGATTTAAAAAAAAGGCCCTGAATCTCAACAGGCTGTGATTTGTGGTGGCCTTCATGGCCTTATATCCTACTACTATCTGTCTGCACAGAGTTCACAGGATTATTGTCCAGTCCAGATGGAAAGGGCTAAAGAAGGGCACGACAAAATGGCGGGCATACCAGGATTCCATGTGAGGAACTCACCATCAAGAATGAATATCCAATCCAGAGGCTCCTCCAGGACCGTGGACACGGGGGTATAGATTTATCCTGGCTGTGCACTGCCACCACCTGGGCTGGGGCCTCACACACGGCACAGCGGCTGATGTATGGGCGGACCTCCTCTTCTGAGAGCGGCATCATGGGTAGGGGGGCAGCGCTGGCCAGCCAGTAGGATTTGTCATTCCTCTGGGCATAGTGGCACACTTGGTGGGTGTTGCAGTAGGCAAAGGGCAGTGTGCTAAACATGGGGAGGCAAGACCCTGCCAGACCTTGGAAAGGAAGAACAGCCAATAGGTGGAATATGTGGTGACCTCTCTACACATGAATTCACAGATACACATTTTAGTGTTTTCAGGCCATTGCCAAATCCTACCTCTGTGGGTGGTGAAACCAGCGTATGCATCTGAGTATCTCTGCCACCTCCCTGCTGCTGTAAACCAACCCTCATCCACCCATCCACTCATCACTTCCTCATGTGCAAAGCAATGTGCCAGATAACAGAGACAAAACAGTGAGCACAAGCTTATGGCCTAGTGGGGGAGATACATGAGTAAACATGTAGTGGAAATACAGTGTGACAAGCCCAATGAATGGCCGAAGTATGGGGTACCAGGAGTTAAGGGGCAGCTAACTGGATGTCCCTGGGCGGTGCAAATGGTTAAGGCGCTCAGCTGCCAACTGAAAGGTTCGCCCAGGGGTGCCTCAGAAGAAAGGCTCCATGATCTACTTCCAAAAAATCAGCCAGAGAAGACTCTATGGAGCATAGTTCTATTCTGACACACATGGGGTCGCCATGAGTCAGAATCTATTCCACAGCAACTGTCTTTTGTGCTTTTTTTTTTTTTTAACTGAAAAAAGTGATTTTAAGCTAGGACCTGAAATATGAGCAGGACCTGGGCAGGTTTGGAGATGGTGGCAGTGACACAGACAATACGGTAGTAGAGACAGCCAGAGATAAGGGAGCATGAACTCAAAGACCCAAGGAAGTTCAGTTGGGAGGAGATGTGTGTGTGTCTGTCTGTCTCAGGGGACTCCAGAAAGAAATCAGGCCAGGGGATGCAGGCTTTGTCAATTGCGTTCCGGAGTTTGGATTTTATCCCAAGAGCCCTGCAGAACTTTAAGATGTGCACTCTGGCTAGACCAGGGCAGGAGAAGCAAGATGGTTGTACAGAGACCAGGCAGGAAAGAAGCTGATGGCAGAAGGAAGAGGAGGAGAGACGTAGGCAGACTCAGGACAGTAAATGCCGCTTCTTCCTTTCCCCCATGTGCCAAAAAACTAGGCCACCATGAGGGGAAAGGCCACAGCTGAACCCAAGGGAGAAGCAGTGAAGGACATGTGAATAACTGCCACCCCTTGACCTGCCCTCTTTGGCCACCTTACTCCCAGCAGGGATCATGGCCCAATAAGAGCAGTGATAAGACTCACCTCACCCCTCAACCATCATACTGGCCTATCCTTCCTGGCCTACCACCCCAACCATCCTTACCACCATTAGCACGGAAAGACAGCATCTGCCAGCACCCAGGCATTTAAACTCTTGGCTTGTAATCAGTCCACGTGGCTTACAAATCTACTGCCGAGAACTGACAAAGAGTACCAAGGCCTAACTCTCAAGAGAAATTTCTATAATTTGAAAGCAAATGTGGAATAGGATGGGGAGCTACTCCTGGCAAGTGCCACCCCATATAAGTATCAACGTGCTGTTGATTTAAACACAGCAACTGACCACATCCTGATTAAATACTTCACATTTGGAAGTAAAAAACTGCATTTTACATCATAGTTATATTTAACTTCCTGAGGAAGACTCATTTTTAAAAAAACTAACAATAATCAAATCATAAGGCCATAGGTTTAATAGAATTGACACTGTCATATCATTTTAGCATGGTAGTTTAAAAAAAAATCCCGTATAAGATTAGTGATCATTTAAGATGTTGATGAATCCATAAAATTAACTCAAAAGTTTAACTCTTAAAGTAATGGATTTAGGTGATTGCATGATATACACGTACCAAGATCCTGATTGTGAGCTTTCTCTTGTCCTTCCAGGTATAACAGACTATACCCTGTCCAGAGCTTGGGCATACCCACTGGGCAGGAGGGTTCTTGATCTGTCTGACTGTGGAGAACCAGGAGGAAGCCGCTGAGATATCCAAGTCCAAACCCTTTGGGCCCAGGATCGCCAACAGGACCAGGAGGGCCTGATAGAATAAAGAAAACAGCGAAGGCAGTTTTAGGGGGTTCAGCATAGCAAACATTTCCATGCACTTCTGTTCTAGCACTGTGTAAACACTCAGGGAACAAAGATGAGGACGTCACAACCACACCCCAGGAAAGTCTGCCTCCCACAATCGCAGGTATACAAACCCAGCCCCTTCAGCAAGTATTTTTTCTAAGCAACTTTAAGGTGCTTGGGATCCATTAGCGTAACAATAGAAAACAGACAAATCATGGAACTTACATTCTACTTAAAGAAAAGAAGTGACAAGCAATAAGCATAGTAAAAATGTAAATTATGAAACAAGTTAGAAAGTGATAAGGGTTGAGAAGAAAAGAACTAGAATGTGGTGATAATGCACCCCACATGCCATCTCCTGAGCTCCTGAGACTGGACTGGGAGACTGCCCATCCGAGAAGGTGATTCTTAAAAGTCAGCCTTGCTTACACCTCCCAGACACTCATGGGCCCAACACACTGTTGGTTCTCTTCTAAGGGCTATGGCTTGGGAACCACTTTGGATCTTTTCTTTTTTAGGGAAGGGAGGTAAGAGGAAGACCTAGTTCTAGAATTTTGGTTGGCAGCTGGGAAATGAACAGTTCTACAGAATGCAGGCAGGGTCTGTCTTCTCTGGCCTGCCTAAGGGCTGACTTTTTGGAGAAGGCCAGTGGTTATTTCCAAGTGCCAAGAACAAAAGGTGAAGTTAGACTTTGAAACCAAAGGGTTTTTGTAAACTTATTTCTGGAAGACTGGCAGGCCCTCCCCATCAATGCTGTAAATTAGAGGTTACACAGTAGCAGTAGCCTGTGGACTGAATCGGGCCTGCTCATTTGTTTTGTTCAACCTGTCCAGATTTCACACGTTGAGATTCTGAACTCAAAAGGCAGAGTGTAGGCACCACTGGGTCCATGTCCCTACATGGCAACAATTGGCTGAAGCTGAGTTGCAGCTGCTTCCTTGTAGCCTTTAGACTGCAGGCTCCATTCTGCCACAAGCCCCACCCAGCCCTATTCACCCCTACTCATTACTAAGACAGTATTAGAGTTTGCAGTCCTTGCCAGAGACACTCTGAGAGTGAGACTGTGTCTTGGGGTCTTTGGGTCCCCAGTGCCTAACAAACTGCCTGTTGCATAATAGTTCAAATTTCTATTCTGAAGAGCCATGTCTCCCTACCCAACCCCCATCCAGCTCCCATACTCTTCCCCATCCCTTTTTTTTCCTCAAGAAAGGGTACTGTGGTCTGTATGAATTTATAGACAGTTGTATGATAAGATAAAGTGAACTCAGAAAACTAGAAGCCCGGTGGTTTGACCAGTTGTAGGGAGTGAGAACATACCACCTTCCCCAAGATCTTCAGCACAGCCTCTCAAAGATCACACACAAATGGCAAACCCTTCATTACCTTGTAGAAATGAGCAGCTGAAATGACTGAGCCTTTTGTGGTAATATATAGTGGTTTGGGAAAATACTGGATACAGGGAACTAAGGTTTTATGGTGGTTTGGTATCCATTAAGGAGCCCTGGTGGCGCAGTGGTTGAACACTGGGCTGCTAACCAAAAGGTCAGCGATTCGAATCCACAAGCTGCTCTGCAGGAGAAAGATGTGGCAGTCTGCTTCCATGAAGATTACAGTCTTGGGAACTCTACGGCGCAGTTCTACTCTGTCCTATAGGGTCACTCTGAATCGGAATCAACTTGATGGTAACAGGTTTAGCATCTGTTAGAACACGGGGGTGCATCCCATTCTGTCCTTGTTTGCATCTGTCTCCCTAATATCAGGGGAGTTGCAATCTAAGATCAATGCTTTTAATAGGATCCAGTTTGGAAAGCTGCTTGTGAAGTTAGGGGTCTTGTATACAGTTCTTGGGTCAACAGAGTCAGAGAAAAGAGGGGAAACTAAACATCCTTACCTGGTGCTCCAGGGCAGCCAGCTTCTCCTGTGTCACCCTTGCTTCCTGGAGGCCCAGGTGCCCCAGGAATGCCAGGCTCGCCCCTCCTGCCATCCAGCCCGGGCTCTCCTTTGCACTCTGCAGGGAAGTTCATGACACCTGCTAGCAGTTACTGCATGTACATGCCGGGCCAGCACTGGTCTTTGCACCTAGTCTGCACTGTACCGCCCATCTGGTCCTCCCATCTTCACGGGTTTGGGATTATCCCATCTCCACTCCGCAGCTAAGGTAACTGAGGCTCTGAGAGGTCAAGTACTTGCTCAGGGTCAACGAGCTGGGAAAGGACAGAGCTAGGATTTGAAGCCAGTCCAAGGAGGTGCTAAGAGAGAGGTTTATACATTTCCTTTATATTCTTATGTATTTGACTTTTGTTTTTTTACACTGAACATGTATGGCTATTATAATTAAACATTATCCTTAACAATAGTGATTTTTTTAAAAGCCTGGGTGGAGGAATGAATTAAATTTAATAGCATTCAGATGGTGGCAGTTAAATTGGCAGCAAGATAAGGGCAGCTTAAAAAAAAAAAAAGCTTTTAAATTTATTTGATTTTTGATTGTTGTAGGCTGCCAAGTTGAGCTGATTGTGACTCATGGCTTAGCATTTGCAATGTGTTAGGCACTGTGCTAATCCCTTTCTGCTGATTTTCCAATTCAGGTTTCACAGCGGCCCTAATAAGACTAAGTACTCTTACATTCCAGTTCTACTGATGGAAAAATGCGGCTCAGAGGGGTCACGGAGTGAATTCCTAACCATCTAAAATGCATGCTTTAAACTTCCTGCATTTAAAATTCTGTTCCAGTATCACCTGGGAGTCCCTAGGTGGTGCAAACATTTAATGCGCTCAGCTGCTAACCAAAACGTTGCAGGTTCAAGTCCACCTACAGGCACCTCAGAATAAAGGCCTACAGGTTTACTTCCGAAAAATCAGCCATTGAAAACTTTATGGAGCACGGTTCTACTCTGACACGTATGGGGTTACCATGAGTTGGGGTCCACTCAACGACAGCTGGTAATATCACCTGCCTAAGAGTTTCCTACACTAACCTCCCTTCTTCCGTCACCCACAACCAGCCAGTCACTCAATGTAAGCTCCATGCTGGTTGAGCTGTGGTCAGTGTGGATGTTCCTGGCATTCAAGTGCTATCTTCATGCTTTCATGCCCCTTGGGTTATAAGCCCACCCTTGTGGAATGCCCACTGTGCCTGGGCTGTGTTCTGTACATCATTACCATTGGTGGCCCAATGGTGAAGCACTTGGAGGCTAACTGAAAGGTTGGCAGTTCAAACCTGCCCAGCAGCTCTGTGGAAGAAAGACGTGGCAATCTGCTCTTGTAGAGATTACAGTCAAGAAAATCCTATCGGGAAGCTCTACTCTGTCACGTGGAGTCTCTATGAGTTGGAATCGACTCAACAGCACCCAACAACAAGAAAAGAAACACCTCCTTCTGCCTGTGTGGGAAAGAGGAGCTCTTCTCCTTTCTAGTAACCAGGGAAAGACCTCCTCTTTCTAGGTGACACTGCTGTGTACAAGTCAGAGCATCTCTCCATCAACTTCAAAGAGGATATCAGCCCTTTCAGGAAGGATACAGGGCCCTGACTATGAGCTGAGAGTACTCCTTTTTCCGTCCCGACCAGATGATACCAATATGTGGTCCCTGTGCCCGAGTGCTGACAAGCCAAAGGGTTTGTATGAGTTTCCTCTTTTTATTAAAAAGGAACCAGGCATTCCCTTGTTGTATAGATGTGTGGTGAGATCATTGTCAATCTGGGGAAAGAGTTCCCACACCAGATGTGAAAATGTAAGCTTTGTTCTCTTTAGGGGAAGACACAGAGAAACTGTCATGCTGATGACGTTTCCCGAGAGACAGGAAGGAGGTTTCTTGTTAACTGCAGTTGTTTGCCCAGCGCCTGCCTTTATGTGGACTGGTTCTTATTAGGAACTTGTTTTAAGGAATAAATATCACACAACAAGGCAGCCTGGTTTTAAACTGAAGTTGAGACACCAGTTACAACGACCAACTGAGAGCTTTTTTCCATGCAATTAAGTGCCAAAGAAAAGAGAAGTTAAGTAACTAAGGTCTTAATTCCCAGTGCTCGTGGTTGTTAAGTCTCTACAACCGACACCCAGTTAACTCTGTGCACAAACATAGATGCCATGCAGCAAATAAAATCAACAACAATAAAACCCATATTCATTTGAGGAAGTTTTAGACACTACCAAAGAACCATGCAGACTCCAGCTGAGGGGCCATCTCTTGGGTCCTTAGCTGCTTGGGTCTGGGGAAACATGAGAAAAAGAGGTGGTGCAAAATTCAGTTCTACTTCCAAGTTCTTTGGCCTTGAACCCCAAAGAGGAAAAGTCAGAGCTGGATGTGGGAGGAGTGGGGTTGGGAATGGCCTCACTGCTCTTTGGATAGTGTGCACACAGGCATCAGAGTGCCAACTGGTCTGAATAGAATAGTAACCTCTGGATTACCAGCCCCAGACTCCGTGACCTCTCTGTAAACTAGCCAAACAATAAACCACCTGGAGGACACTTCTTAAAGAATGGTTTAGTTTAACTACTTCAATAGGAATCCTGATAATCTGACAATGACAGGACAATTCTCAGGTCAATTAAGTGAATAATGTAGCCATTGCCAAAATTTGGAGTGACCCTCTCCTTTTTCCTATCCCTCTTCTCAGAGGTACATCTCTTTCTCTCTCCCTGTAGGCTCCACTTCTGTACAGCCAAGCCCCAAACCAACTGTTTTTTAATTCAAAATCAAGAAAGCAGCTATCAGTGACTATTAATAAATAAGCCTCTACCTGGTTGTGCTCTTGTTGTTGTAAGTTGCTGTCGAGTTGATTCCAACTCATGGCAACCCCACGCGTGCAGAGTAGAACTGCTCTATATGGTTTCCAAGGCTGGGACGTTTCAGAAGCAGATTGCCAGGCCTGTCTTGCGAGGCACCCCTGGGTGAGTTCCAACTGCCAACCTTTTGGCTCACTCATTGCTGTTGAATGAGACTCTGACTCACTGTGACTCCATGGACAGAGTAGAACTGCCCCAAAGGGTTTCCTAGGCTGTAATCGTTATGGAAGCAGACTGCTACATCTTTCTCCCATGGAGTGGCTGGTGGGTTCAAACTGCCTTTTAGTTAGCAGCTGAGCAATTAACCCCTGCACCGCCAGGGCTCCTAAACTTTTGGCTAGCAGTCACAAAGTCCCACCTATAAAAGCTGGCCAAGTATAAAAGATCTAAGAAGGAGTCTGACATGAAAATAGAAGGGATGTGTTCCATCCACTTAGAACATGATTAAACCTTTGAATCAACGTAGGAAAAAATGTATAAGGTGAAGGAAACGTTCATTGTTTCATCCTCACTAGTTTTTTAGGATTCACACAAAAAAATGCAGAGATTTTTATTTCAGCAATATCCCCCCACAAAAAAAAACCCATTGCCGTTGAGTTGATTCTGACTCATAGCAACCTTACAGGACAGAGCAGAACTTCCACACAGGGCTTCCAAGGACCGCCTAGTGGATTTGAACTGTTGACCTTCTGGTTTAGCTGCCAAGCTCTTAACCACTGTGCCACCAGGTCTCCATATTATATGATGTAAATAACAAACAATCAGAGTGAGACTCGTACCTGGTCCTGGGGGACCTCTTGTTCCGGGGACCCCCATGGCTCCTTCTGGTCCTCTTGGGCCTGGCACCCCAGGAAGTCCTGGGATTCGAGGGCAGGCATCTGCATCTGCAGGTGGCCCAGGTTCACCTGAAATCGGAATCACAGCTGGTGATGAATTCAAATGCTTTTGAACAAGCACTTTCTGCATTCTCAAGTTAAGGGTGGACTTCTGACATTATGCTGCATTTTAACAAAAAGGTTCTTCAATTCAATGTAAAGCTCCATGAGGGCAGCGATTTTGTCTTATTCACCAGGAAGTACATGGTGCATTTCCAGAAAGCATTGTTGAATACATGAATGAATGAATGAAATATCAGGAGAAGCAAAACAATAATTGTGGTGACCTTCACAAGATTTCCAAACTTTGGGCCACTTTTTGCTGGGATGCCAGCCACAGGTGGCACTGATGAAGGACTGGTGGGTCTCTGAAGCTCACTAATGTCTCCCTAAGTCATGACTCTACACGGCAGTCAGCTGGGTTTCCACAGTGTCGATTACTCAAATAGATGGAATTTCAGGATTGCTAAAAGCATGAGTTGGAATCAACCCATGACAACTGGGAGAGGTTCTAAAGCAGTGGTTCTCAACCTTGAGTGCATGCTGGAGACATCCTGGGATATTGTACAAATATACTGATGCCTGGGCCCCACCCCCAGAGATTCTGGGTTAGTTGGTATAAGATTTAGCCTGGGCAGTGCCCTCAACCTTGGCTGCACAAAAAAAAAAAAAAAAATCAGCTGGAGAGCTTTTCAAGAGTATGGCTGCACAGACACTACTCCCACTTATTAAACTGAAAACTCGGAGGGTGGGACTCGGGCATCGGTATTTTTTTAAAACTTCCTAGGGGATTCCACTGTCAGCCAGGGTTGAGAAGGACTGCTGAAAAGCTATAGTTCTCAAACATTAATGCATCAGAATCATCTGGCTGGCTTGTTAGAGTGCAGATTCCTGGGCCCTACCCCCAGAGTTTGAGTCAGTAGGTCATGGGTGGGGCCCAACATCTGCATTTCCAACCAGGTCCCAGGTTAGGCTGAGGGTGTTGATCTGGGGAACCTCGCTTTGAGAACCACTGTTCTAAAGGTTAGAAATCTTTTTCTTCTTACTTATGTTCACATCTTGGAGACTTTGTTTCTCAAGCTCCATTCAGTTGCCTTGCAAACATTCCACAAGGGTTATCAACTAAGTAATAATAATAACAGCTAACACTTATTAAGAAGCCTGGGTAGCACAAGCAGTTTGCAATTGGCTGAGAACTTGAAGGTTGGCATTTCAAACCCATCCAGCGGCTCCGTGGAAGGAAACCCATTGCCGTTGGGTGGATTCCAACCCATAACGACTCTATAGGACGGAGTAGAACTCCCTCATAGGGCTTCTAAGCCTGTGATCTTTGCTGAAGCAGACTGCCACGTCTTTCTCTCACAGAGTGGCTGGTATATTAGAACTGCCGACCTTTAGATTAGCAGCCAAGGCTTTAACCATTGAGCCACAAGGGCTCCTTCTATGGAAGAAAGGCCTGGCAAACTGCTTCCGTAAAGATTATAGCCAGGAAATCCCTATGGAGCACTTCTACTCTGTAACATATGGCGTCGCCATGAGTCTGGGGCTGACTCAATGGTAGTAGCTAGCAACACAACAATAACAGTACATGCTTTAACATGTATCAGATCCTGTGCTAAGTGCTTTACTATTAAATCCTTCCAACAAGCCTGCCTATATGCTGTTATTATTGGAATGTTACAGATGAGAAAAATGAGGCTCAGATAAATAAGTGACTTATCCAAGGTCACACAGCTAACACATATCAGAGTCCAGATTAAAACCCAGGACAGTCTGGCTCCAAATGTATGCCCTTAAACACCACACGACACCACCTCAAAAATTCTTAATGTCTGTGGGATGAATTCTAAGAAATGGAACATATTTTAAAACACACCATTTGAATAGTTATGGTTTTCTTAAAATTCATACAAATGTGCAAAACAATCTTAAGAATAAAGATAAAGCAGCAAGAAAATACTAGAAAAATGTGACCACAATGACCATGTTTTAGTCTATGTACTACTTAATATGCCCATGCAAAATGGACTTGAACTCTACAAGCTGTTTGGAATTTAACCCCTTGTGAAATATGGTATAAAACCATAAGCAACACAGGGCCACATATATTTTTACAGTACAGACAGTTTAATGGAAAATCCACTGTGGTTGATTTGAGAGAGCTGCATGCGAACATTTTCTGTCTTCCCTGAAATGATCTGGGCCTTTCATGGCAGAATGGTGGGGTAGGGGAAGGAGGGGAAAGGTAGGAGAGAAAGGAATTTGATTGAGGCTTCATATTTAGAGTTTTGATGTTATCTCCAAATGAGTTTATACTTACAGTAAGTATACACTGTACAGTTACAGAACACAGAGACACACGAGAAGGCTTGAAATGCAAACTCATTCAATATACAATTTTAATTTTTAAATACAAACACTTAAAAGAGCACAATTTTTAAAATTCTGATTTTGCTTTTCTTTACTTTTTATTAAACCAGAAGCTGACAGAAAGGGGTGAGGTGTCTCTTCCTAGAGTCCTGGAAATAGTATATGGGGTCTATATTCAGGGCACTTTTCATTGGACTTAATGACATGTCTGGTAAGAACAAATGCAGGCATTCACAGTTTTTCTTTTGAAAAACTCCTTCTATTCTCTTTGAAAATGCTGGATACAAAATAATACGTTGCTTTTGCATCATAGAGGATTACGTGGACAAAGTTGAAAGAATAATAGCATTTTCTTTTGAACACACAAAGAAATCTTCTCCTTGAAAGTGAACTAAATGGTGATTATGGCCCCTTCTTGGGTGTTCCCGTTGCCATCGAGTCGGTTCCGATTTATAGCGACCCTATAGGACAGAGTGGAACTGCTCCATAGAGTTTCCAAGGAGCACTTAGTGGATTCAAACTGCCAACCTTCTGGTTAGCAGCTGTAGCATTTAACCACTACACCACCATGGTTTCCTTTTGGGTGTTAAGGGCCCATTTTTTTCATGTTGCTGAAACTACTTATTTCAGGGATGTTCTGTGTATTTACACTGTAGAATTTATAAAAGGAACTCCAGTGGGTATGTTCAGCAGCATTTGACAGAGAAAGCACTCATATTTCACGCCTGAACTGAAATTATGTAAGCCGAGTCTCTACACCGTCCCCACAACCTGTAATGAGGCTCAGATCTGGACACTCTAATATAAGGTTACTATATCTTTAACTAGGAAGCAAAGGCATTAAAACCTAAGATAATTACAGAAACTCATCTCTAAAAATGTAACAATGTTTAACTCACAAATACAGTGGACAGGCGAGTATGGAAATGACTGGAAACCATATTTAGGGGAAAGTATCAATTTTATAGCAATGCTTACCCCTGGAACCTGGAGAGATCCAAAGCCAAAAAATCAGGCCACGCGACGATTTTCATATGGTAGAGAGAGATTTTAAATTCGTGAATTAGGACAAAAGTGAAATAGATTGTAGAACATGTTATTAGGACTGCATCAATGACAAGCCAAATAGCAGCATCTTATTTACATAAGAAGTCCACATCAATGCCACTGACAGCAAGAGCTCAGATTTAGTAATGGAGTTTTCATAGCTAGAAAGAGATGCAATAAAATTCTCTTGCGCAATATAAAATTTCAGTTGATTTCCTGCGGCAAATATGCCCTAATTTAGTGGACATAAAAATTCTGTCCATTTGAAGGCTTCTAAAAATTTCTTATCAATTTCGCAAGTTTTATAGGTTATGCACAGAAGGGAAATCTAAAATGCATCACAGTCTAAGCCTGTGATCCTATAGTACTGTAGTACTATAATCCATCATAAGACAGTGCAGTCTATTTGTTCTTTGCACAGAGTGCTAATCAAGAGACAGCAAAGTATTCGGAACTGATACCACATTACCATAATATTGATTTAGCATCTTGAAAGGTATTACTTCTGCTAATCTCAAATGTACATTTCTGTTTGCCCTTCCTCTTCCCAACCCTGCCCTGGCTTATTTTGACCCTATGATTGAAGTGTTATCTATAGAGTTTAAATGGAGTAGCCTTTGACCTTCATAGGAACTAACGTACTTTACAGAAAAAGTTAAATAAAACATCTAGAATAATCAACGGGAATTCAGGGACATGAATCAAATATACAATCCTAACATACAATAATAAAATCATTCTTTGCCTCTTGCTTGAGGGAATACATACGTATTTATCTACCTTAGAAATAGCATATGTAAAATCACCTCCTAATTTTCAATATTTACTCATGCTGATAATAAATATCAGTTTACTGAGCATGACATTTTATAGTGCAACTTGAAATAAATATACTCTTTATATAGAAAAGTGGTAAACTCATAAATGTGCTGGTAATTTCAGCATAATTAACTACTTTTTGAAAGATGACTGGTACAGTAAATGTTTTTGCAAAACGCTGTGCGTGGGTTGCTTGGGGGAAATAATTGAGTATTAGGAGCTTACCTGGAGGACCAGGGGGTCCTTGTTGACCTGGAGGTCCAGGTAAACCCTTTTCTCCAGGTGGCCCAGGAAATCCATGGGGTCCTTGTGGCCCTGGGAATCCCATTGGTCCTAAAAGGAATGTGTAAAAATGAGGGCACTTGAAATGAAGCAATAGAAAGACAATGACCAGTTTTATTGACTGAATTCAGAGATTCGTCCCAACAAAACTGCAGGGCAAATTCAGCCTTAGAGTCTAGATTAGTCTTTCTCTTCTTTCTATAAGGCTATAGAGCTATAAAAAAACAAAAAAACCAAACCCATTGTCATCTAGTCAATTCCAACTCACAGCAACCCTATAGGATAGAGTATAACTGCCCCATAGAGTTTCCAAGGAGCGCCTGGTGGGTTAGAACTGCCCACCTTTTGGTTAGCAGCCATAGCACTTAACCACTACGAGCTATAGAGGAGGTTTTTTTGGTCTGGTTTCTATAGCTATAAGAGCTGCCTCTGCCTGAAGGAAACACAATGATCACTACAAAGGACTAAGGAAAATGGGTCCATGGTCAAAGCTAAACTAAACTAGAATGAAAAGCCTTATAATCCTGAACTTTCTCTGCAGACATTCAAAGAACTGGAACTGAAACTAAAGAGGAAATAAGGAAAGATGCTTCAATTATGTGGGGATAAACTGTCCCCTCCCCAGTCCTGAGTTTATACCAGTCTCTTAGTTTCATTCTCCCCAGCCATTCAGTTCATCGCTAACGCTGTTCCTCTCTTCTTCCCCATCCATTAAGTCTTTCTCATTCTTTAGAGTTCAGACCCAGCCTCACTTCCTCAGGGAAGCCCTCCCTGAAATCCCAACCAAAGCCCTGGTGCTTTCTGATAAGCTCACATAGAAGCAGGTCCCTTCACTCAGAGCACACATCCTAGTTTGTACTGATGTATCTTCTAGTGTGAGTATCTATCTTCCCACATAAAATGTATGCTTAATTAGAGAGGGATCGCTGTATAAATTTGTTCACTACCATATTCCTGAGGAGTCCCTGTGTGGTGCAAACAGTAAAGTGCTTGAATACTAGCCAAAAAACTGGCTGTTCGAACCCACCCAGAGAGAGGCACCTCCAAACACAGGTCTGGCCATCTGCTTTGGAAAGGTCAGTCTGAAAACCCTGTGGAGCAGTTCTACTCTGCACACATGGGGTCACCATGAGTTCTAACAGACTCAGTGGGATCCAGCAACAACAACACTATAGCCCTGTAGGTGCCTAATAAATTATCTGTGAAATAGGTAATATTCTCCCACTGTGTAAATCTCAAAAGGCAGACTGCTGAAACGTCCTCATCTTCTGCACAGTAAAGTGCCATTTGGCCCTTATGCCCCCCGGACTGGGAGTGAAGAAATGTGACTAGCAATTCCATCAATATTTCTAACTTCCTGTATGCCTTTGGGTAGGTCACTGTTATTTTCATGGCATAATATGTCCCTACACCTGAGGTTTATGTCCAGGTGTAGGGTGGCTCTCTAGAGTAACACCTGGGGAGGAAGGGTGTCTTTTTTGGGAAGAGGAACTAGGTTGCACAACCAGCACCTTCCTCCTTCCTCTTGGTGACTAAGAGTGTTAGCTGGTCTGTCTAATTCTGTGATTCAATAATAGGAAGCCCACATACCTGCAGACATAAGCCACATTCTCTAAAATTGATTTTAGTGCTAATAAAGGTGAAGAGGGCTGCTGTGTACTGTGTACATGTGCATTTCACAATTCCAAGGATGCCATTTGCGCTGTAGTCAACGAGATTTTGATGTCCCTCTCCTCTAATCTTTGGCCTTATTTCACATTTGGCTCAGAAGTCAGACAGGGTACTAGTTACAGGGCTTCTGCAAACTTCAACAGTCACTTCTCTGATATCCAGCATCCTTATTTACTAAATAAGAGAGCTGGATAATTATTATCGGTCCCTTTCACACACACACAAAGTTTTATGATCCCAATAATTCTCTGAAATTCTGATGACCAAAAACTAATGTCCCCACCTATTAGCAGTTAGGTACTGATTAATTAAAATAAATATCTCAGCTTTAAATAGTAGGGAAAAAAATCAGTAATGGGGACCCTTCTGTGAATATAAAAACGCAAAGTCAGCAGTCTGGAACTGAGCTGTCCCATACAGAGGCACTAGCCACATGTGGTGATGGACGACTTGAGATGTGGCCAGTCCCAACTGAGTTGAACTCTAAGTATAAAATACGCATCAATTTCAGAAGTTGGGAGGAAGAGTATCTTCTTTGGGAGAGAAACTAGGTTTGTACAACCAGCCCTCTCATTGATCTATTTTGATTATACGTTAAAATAATATTTTGAATATATTATGTTAAATAAAATAAGTAGGGAAGGTAATTTCACTTGTTTCTTTTTACTTTTTTAAATGTGGCTTCTAAAAATGTAAATTACACACGTTGTTGTTGTGAGGTGCCGTCGAGTCAGTTCCGACTCATAGCGACCCTGTGCACCACAGAACGAAACCCTGCCCGGTCCTGCCCCATGCTCACAATCATCGTTATGCTTGAGCCCACTCTTACAGCCACTGTGTCAATCCATCTCATGGAGGGTCTTCTTCTTTTTTGCTGACTCTCTACCAAAATTACACGTGCAGCTTCCACTATATTTCTATTGTTCCGCTCTGGTCTAGAAGACTATCAAGAGTGTTATTAGGGTCTAACAATGAACTTGTGTTTCTTCCTTTTACCTATCCAACTTTTACCCAAATTTTAGGACTTTTTGGGAGAGTCAGGACAATTTGGAAATGTTGTAACTGTTTCTATATGAAATAAAAATTACTTCACGGTGCAGTAACCCAGACCTACAAGGGCAAAATAATGAAACTCCTCATATACTCCTTGAGGAGCAACTCATATTCATACCTTTCTGGCCGTCATTTCCATTGCATCCTGGGAAACCTTTGCATCCTGGAGGGCCTGGTGGGCCTGGGGGACCTGGTGGCCCTGGAAGGCCACAGTCACCTGGCTCCCCTCTCAGGAGGTCAACCCTCCCAGGGGCACCTGGAGGCCCTGGTGCGCCTGACCACAGGGAAGAGGCAAAAAGATTCTTTTAGTCAAAGACAAGTTCAGACACCAATGCCAGTGAGCTTCTTAAGAAAAGGAATTTAGTTGTTTACGAGCAAGGGATGGTGAGAACTAGAATAAGTCAATAGTTACGAGAAGTGAAGCAGAGAGTGTGTCTCATGGAGCCCAAGTTGAGAAATGGTGTCAACAGTGGGTTAGTACTTTTTAGACAAAATGGACTTAAGGCTTCATTCCCTTCACAGCCATTCCTTTTGGGAGCATTAGTTCATGATTTTTATTGGCATGTCCATCCACTCTTTTAATACAAAATAGATGCATATATATATACATGTTGTTGTTGTTGTTGTGTGCCGTCAAGTCAATTCTGACTCACAGCGACCCTACAGGACAGAGTGGAACTGCCCCATAGGGTTTCCAAGGAGTGGCTGGTGGATTCGAACTGCCGACCTTTTGGTTAGCAGCTGGAGCTCTTAAAACCACTTCGCCACAAGGGCTCCATATACATACATACATATATATACACACACACACACACACACACACACACACACACACACACATATATATATACGCATATATATTCAGTATTTATACATATATGATACACAGAAAGGGAGGGAGAGAGAGAGGAAGGGGGAAGGTAAAGGTGGGGAAAGGCTTTTGAGGAAAAATGGCTGATAGGAAAGGAATGTTCACCCTATTAAAATTATAATCAAACTTGAAAACAAGTATCTATATGTAGGAATGCAATAAGCCCAAATTCTATTTCTATTTAGCATCTGTACTTCTTAGCACAGTTTTGAGTGCTTTTATTTTTCTCAGTAAAAAATAGAATTATATAATATTTTATGCCACCCTTACTAAAATTCTAAAGATTCAAAGACAGGAGGTTTGTGTCTCTATAAAAAAGTTCAGTAATGAGCTTACATGAACGTGACTGTCTGTGATTAGCAAGACACTGCACTGGGCCATACTTTTCTCCCAACTCCCAAACCAGCTCTAGTCCAAACCAAAAACCAAATCCGTTGCCATCGAGTCGATTCTGACTCATAGCAACCCTACAGGCCATAGTAGAACTGCCCCATAGGATTTCCAAGTAACAGCTGGTGGATTTGAACTGCCAACCCTTTGGTTAGGGCTCTAGCTCTAGTCCAGCCCTACGTTATTAGCTTAGTGATTATTTCCAAAATATTCCCCTGCCAGAGTTCATCTCTGTGAGGTGATGAGAGGAACAAGATGTACCACTGGCGCCCAGGAAGACACTCTGCTTTCTGTCTCTGCCGCGTACAAAAAGCCCGGACCTTCACTCTGAGCCAGCAGCAGTGGCTTACGTGGCAGGTGCTAGAGACAAGCAGGGTGGGGTTCTCTCTTGCTGGCCATTTCTGGGTTCTCATGGTCAGCATCAAGCTGGCGATGGGAAATTCTTGCCCTTGTACCCGTACAGAGGGGTCAGGCAGAGTTGAAACAGAAAAGTGAGGGGGCCTGAATTCTCATCTGGATGTGGTCCCAAGAGCCCACCACTGCCCATATCCCCAATCCCAAACTGGGTCTCACTTTTCTGTCTGTCAAACTAATGGAGCCGCTAAGGTGCTTCTCCTCTGCCATTATCTGGTCCTACATCCCATAGAGCCAGCAGCATCTAACAAAAGGAACGTTGCTGTGATTTTCTCATACCTCTTAGACCATCAGGACCGGGAGGCCCCTGATCTCCAGGTGGACCCGGGTCAGGAATGTCACCCTTAGGAGCTCTTCCTGGGGCACCTGCAGGACCAGGTGGTCCTGGTCTCCCTGAGGAGGGACATGTTCAGATGTTAGCCTCATGACATTTGGAAACTTTTGATTTCATTATTGAGAGAGGGGCAAAGCAAGTTGCCTCTTACCTGGGGGACCTGGAGGACCTTTTTCTCCAAAAAGTCCTGGAGGAGAAATTCCTGGACTCCCAGGGTCTCCTGTCTCCCCTTTCAGTCCAGGCATTCCCACTGGACCTGGTGGGCCTATTTCATGCAAACCTTAATAGGGAAAACAGCATTAATGTTGCATCTTCTCTTTGTCAGCGTATTGAGCCTGGAAAACAACTGCTTCCCAACAGGAGTGTGACAGGTAAGCAGCTAGTTCCGCTGACACCAACTGCTGACTGCAATGGTGGCCTAAATAGCTGTCTAGCATTGCTGGGTCACTATTCACTGTCTTATGACTCATCATACCATACCAGTCAACTGGTCAACCACAGTGTTGATTTCTTTTATGATTATTTCTCAAGAGCTTAGTGACAATACCAACCTTCCAACCTCTACAATGGATATAATGAAAAAGAAAGAGAGAGAGAGACATGCAACAATCAGTAATTATGAATAAACTGCTCTGAAATTTGAGGTGGAAAATGGCATATTATTAGAACTATTGTGGAGTTTCACATCAAGAAGAGAGGACATCATTGCTTTCTTGGAGGAAGCACACATTTTATCAGACTATTATGAAGGGCCACTAAATGAATCCTAAGTGGCCCGAATTATTTCTTCATCTTCCAAACTGTATAAAGATTTTGTACTGCTTTAACAATAAATTCCAACTTAGCAACACAATTCAACCTTTTCCCCACAGTCACTCAACTCTACATGTCTGATTCCAGTTACCTTGTCTGATTATGAGCTTGTGGTGCAGTGGATCACTTTTATATTGCCTTTCTAGCCATGGTCTTGTAATTCTCACCAAAATGACTGGGTGGAATTAGACAAATAAGGTGCTTGTGGCCCACTGAAGTGATTGCACAGCTTGCTAATAATACAAATAAGGTGTATGACACACTTGTGGGGGTAGGACCATGTAAATAAGGTGTATGGAACCCTAATGAGGGGATTGGTTAGTTTTGCCATCCCCTTAGGCTTAAAAGAGAACCAATCCCAGAGCAGAGGGGGAACCTCACTACCAAGAAGAAGAGATGGTAGCAAAGCGTGTCCTTCGGACCCAGGCTCCCTGTGCTGAGAACCTCCTAGACCCAGGAGACAGAGAGAGCTGCAACAATGGAGATGGCAAAAGATAGTGAGAAGCAGCAGCAGAGAAATGCAGCAGCAGAACCAGGAGACTGGTGCAAGACACTGGGCGCAGGGGGCTTCTCGGCCCACAGAGTAAGGCAGTTACAGTGCGTGTGCCAACCCATGGAGCAAGAGAGCTGAGTGCCTTTGAACTGAGGCTTACTGGTAGAGTGGGGTGGCCCTGGGCACTTACTGGTGGA
Organism: Trichechus manatus latirostris; assembly: GCF_000243295.1. Taxonomy (NCBI): domain Eukaryota; kingdom Metazoa; phylum Chordata; class Mammalia; order Sirenia; family Trichechidae; genus Trichechus; species Trichechus manatus. The sequence continues at coordinate 3,029,122 of NW_004444083.1, read as the reverse complement.
GCTAAAGAACACTGCAACACTTGCAGAAGCAGAGCAGAAGCTGGGCCGAGGGGTCGAGGGGCTGAGGGCCAGAAAGAAGCCTGCCTGCAGGCACGACTGAAAAGAGGCTCTCCTGATCGAAGAACTGTGTCCCGAGTATTCCTGATCCTCACTTGTAACCTCTTACTTCCCTAATAAACCCTATAACTGTAAGTATGGTTTGTGAGTTGTGTGTGGCCATTGCCCTTAACTATTGAACCCAGCAGAGAAGTACAGAGTGCCGTGGGAGGGATGGCGGGTGTCAAAACTGGTAAAAAGTTTGGAGGGTAGAGGTATGTCTGACCACCTCATAGCAATCAGCCTTGGGCTGTTGATGCTGATCTTGCTTCTTCTCCCACCTTGAGAAGTTAGATGAGGAGATTTGATGCTGCCGCCAGGCCATTTTTACAGAGCCATTTTTTCTGAGAAAGTAATGCAACAAATGTACATTGCATGAAAATAATGGAAAAAGCTAAAATGCAATTGTTGAAGATAGGCCTATTTGTAACAGCAAGGTGGTCAGGTAATTTGTTTTACTAAAAGTACTAATTAGACCCCCATGGTTGTACTTGGCATTATTACACTTAATACACACACACACACACGAAACAACAAAAACAAAAAATTCCCGCTACTATTTGTCATTCATAATATTTTGAAATCTGGCTCCACTTAATTATTCAGTGAGTATTTTTAGTAGAAATACAGTCCCAAGGCATACCAACAAGAGGCACTGTTAACCAACCATTCATTTCTACATGGGTGTCTCGCAAATGTCCTTCTTATATATCTTCAGTACCGAAAACTGCTACAATACTGTGTCTCTAACCTAAGCCAGTTTCTTAGCAAAGCTGGCCAAATGTCCTAAAGTGAAGAAATTATCGGGGGGGGGGGGTACTACTTTTTCTCAGTTTCACTGGAGGAAGGTCAATCTTCTGTGAATGGTTTCATCTTACCTGAAGCACCTTTGCTTCCTTTCTGGCCCTTTAAACCATGCAAGCCGTTCAGGCCAGGAGACCCCGAGGAACCTGAAACACATCACAGGCTGGTGACCCAAATGGGAAAGGGCACTATGGGCGTGTTCCTGCCCAGCAGAGGGTACGCTGATGGAGAAGACGGGTAGTTCTGGAGCTTGGACATCCGTTATCCAGACTGGAATCCATGTCATGGTTATTTAACACATTCTTTTGACGGAAGTTCCCTGCCAAGGCAGCTTAATACATACATTTCTTTAAGGTATTGCATGGTTTATGACCGTATCATGAACATATCTAATTTTCTCTTACCGGATAGAATTTAGAATGACTGAATCTAGATGTAGGAAATGACCTTCTATTTTTTGGCAATAAAATCATCCTAGCTGAGGAAAGATACTGAATGAAAGTGCATGCAGGCCTCCTAGCTCCCAGGCTCAAGGTCTTTCCACTGCACCAAGGACTGCAAATGATTTTCATTTCTTCAGGATCTATCATATAAATGTAGTAAGACAAGGGACAGGTGGGGCTTGTGACACACTGGACAATGCATACCCTACTTATTCATTCATTTTTCATTCATTCGTTCATTTGTAAGCACTGTGCTACTCAGGAAGAAGAGGCTTGCAGGTCAAGTTTGGCTACAGTTCTTCACAATCATTTCTTACATTCAATGCTTCTTTTCAGGAATGAAATTATTTTATGATGACCACTCAAAACGCTCGTCTCTTTAACTAGCCATTATCCCACTGACACCAGCTTCCTTCAGAAGCTTGTATCAGACATTGGTATAGTTCTCTAAAGGGATGTCTACTAACCTGGCTTCTCTTAGGTTGTCACTGAACACTTTCAGTGGAAAATGGTTCTTAAGGTTTTCCACCAATATACTTTGAGTTGAGTTTAATTTTTCTAAATGAATTGTAACCAGTCATCCTCCTTTCAAGTGAGAGTGACCTAATTGCCTAGCATAAAGTTGGGAGGTAGGGAAGGGTGAGAATGAGAGAAGGAGGGAGAGAGGCAGGAAGGTAACTAATATTTACAGAGCTTCTCCTGTGTGCTGAGCCCTTTGCCAGGTGCCTTCACACACATCTCGTCCCACTGATTGGTTTGAGGGAAGAGTCTTCTCCCCGGCCCCTGACCAAGCTGGTTAGCCTTCCTATTTCACTGGTGGATCTTCCATCCAGTAGTTGTTCTTTCTCATCCAAGACTGAGTGCCCCTCAAGCGCCAGCCAGTGTTTGATAGAAGTTTCAGAAAGAAGATGGTGGCATCAGTGGGATAATCTCTAGTTAAAGAAACCAGTGTTTTCACTCTGTTCAGGGTCACAGACCTAAAATTTGCAAAAGTGATACCCTCAGTTTATATGACTGAACATGTAGAAAGCATCCCTACCTCCTCTGCTGATACCTACATATAGCTCCCTAGTTGCACATATGCTATTTCCCTTCCCACACTGTATAATGGTCATGTCTTTAGATGATTGTCTCACACATTCAAGGATAAGTCAACTGAGTGCAAGACCAGGTCCTATTAGTCTCCCAGCACTTAGCATATTTCCTGACACATAATAGGTGTTCAATAAATGTTTTTTGAATGAGTAAATAAGTGAGAGTGAGTGAATGGATGAATGAGAAAACATGGAACAAGGAGGAAGAAGGATTGAATGGGTGGAGAGAAAGAGCTATAACGAAGAGTAGATTAAAATTTCTTTTTGCATGTTACATCTTTCTTTGATAGCTTTAGAGGAGGAATAAGATTTAGGGACATTGTCTTAGTCACCTAGTGCTGCCATAACAGAAGTACCATAAGTGGATGGTTTTAACGAAGAAAAATTTATTTCCTCACAGTCAAAGTAGGCTAAAAGTCCAAATTCAGGGCATCAGCTCCAGGGGAAGCCTTTTTCTCTCTGTTGGCCTTCTTCTCTTCGGTGTTCCCCTGGACTAGGAGCTTCTCTGGGCAGGGACCCCGGTCCAGAGGACGCGCTCTGCTCCCGGCACCGCTTTCTTGATGGTATGAGGTCCCCCTATCTCTCTGCTCAGTTCTGTCTTTTATATCTCAAGACATTGCCTCAGGATACAATCCAATCTTGTAGACTGAGTCCTGCCTTACTAACAAAACTGCCACCCATCCTCCCTCATTAACATCATAGAGGCAGGATTTACAACATATAGGAAAACCACACAATACCAGGAATCATGGCCCGGCCAAATTGATACACACATTTTTTGGGGGACATAATTCAAACCATGACAGACGTTATCCATTTGTGTATAAATAATTCAAGGGCTAATTATTATCTATTCATTAAAGCAAGTCCTCCATGAGCTTCTTATTAGATGGAAAGACAGTTGCTTCCATTCTATTTATCATGAGTACTTGGAACAGATAATTGTTATTCTCTTTTTAAAATCTAAACTTTAGATTGGTTCTAGTGGCCCATATCCTCTTGCACCTAAAAAACAGGAATGCATTCTTATTTTCTCTAAAGCTCTTATTTCCTAACCACTCTTAACAGCTCTGGCTTAGTTTATATTTTCCAACCCACTTTCCTATTTATGAGCCAACATTTCAAGTCTGCACCAAAAGAACACACAAACTTTCTTCATCTGCCAAATCTGGATATTTATTGCAATCTATTTGAAATGATAATAAATTTTTTGAGACCACTTTGCTATTCCAATGTGTTTTGATCCCCAGCTTTAGCCACCAAGATTGATGGCTTCTTGGTAGAGTTGGCTCAGCATGGAATGTCTCAACTTCTGCCAACTCTCCATTGTCACATCAACATATCCAGATCCCGAGGTTGTCACAGCCCCAGCCTTTTGTCATTGTTGAACTGGCCGACCCTTATCTGACCCAATGTTATCTTCCTAAAGTGAATGCAGCTACATCTGGGTAGGGTTTTAAGGGCAGTTCTTCCTTTCTTCTGAAAGATTTTTAACAATCTCACCTCTAAATCTGAAAGTTGTTTGTGCTCAAAATCTATACAGTGCAGATGAAGGGCAACAAGGCTAACACAGCACATTCCTTGGTAATGAGGAATTCTTATTCACCTCTCTGGCTGTCTTCCTGCTTTCCTAATCTTAGCACTAAAGGTCCCCCATCCTGAGACATTCTTCCGTCCTAGGCAAACGGGACAGCTGGTCACTCTAACAGCTGATGGGAAAGAGTATACATGACTACAGGTAATGATTGAACAAACTTGAAAATTTCTATCAAAAAAGATTCTGATATAAAGTTAAAATTTTTTTTTTTTTTTTTAATGCGGCAAATACATGAGGCCTACTAAGGGAAACCAGTGTTCTCACTCCGTTTAGGGTCACAGACCTCAAATTTGCAATAGTGACACCCTCAGCTTATATGACTGAACATACACAAAGCATCCCTACCTCCTCTGCGGATACCTACGTACAGCTCCCTAGTTGCACATATGCTAGTGCCCTTCCCACACTGTATAATGGTCATGCCTTTAGATGACTGCAAACAGGTAATGTGCTCGGCTACTAACCAAAAGGTTGGAGGTTTGTGTTCTCCCCGAGGCTCCTTGGAAGAAAAGCCTGGCAATCTACTTCCAAATATTAGCTATTGAAAACCCTATGGAGCACAGTTCTACTCTGACACACATGGGGTCGCCATGAGTCGGAGTTGACTTGAGGGCAGCTGTCTTTTCTTTTTCTTTTCTACTAAGAGAATGCACAAAGAGCATACGACACGGTCTTCAGATTCACGGATCTTCGGCCCCAAATGTACCAAGTCACAAATGCCGACGAGACAACAAGGAGCAACAGAAAAACATCCCTGACCGGGCAGAGCACAGGGCAATAATATTAATATTATTATTAATAAAGTGTGGGAACTGCTGTGGGGCGAGGCGGGAAGAGAACAATCTAGCTGTAAAAACAGGGTAGATTACTGCTGTGATTTTGGTTAACAGCGATGGCTGCTAACCAAAAGGTCGGCAGTTCGAATCCGCCAGCCGCTCCTTGGAAACCCTGTGGGGCAGTTCTGCTCTGTCCCATAGGGTTGCTATGAGTTGGAATCGACTCAACAGCAATGGTTTTTTGGGGTTTTGGAGGTGCATGGTATTTCTTTTCTGATAAACGACATTCAAGTTGCTTTTCTTATGAAACGTTTTACCTGCCACCAGCCAAAATAACCCAATCTTATAAGAACACCCAGCGAAGCAGTATCTTCCTTTTAAAAGGCATATATACTTGAAACTTTAACTCTAGGAATTAAGCCATTTTTAGTATATGCTAAATTTTAAACCTGATCGAACACAAGCAGGACTCAAAATCCATATGGTCTGTTCTAGTAGAGCGAACAGCTCTGAGTTCAGCAGCTGGTTTATTCAAACAAGATAATCAGTTCCCTTGACTTATTGAGAACATACTTCAAATATTTAGTTTCTCAGTTCAAAGTGTTTCTGCTGCAGTGTGGCGCATTTCTGTATCAGCATGATAAACTGCAACAATGAATTTATGGTGCAAATGTTTGAATTCTGAGGAATGCATTTTACTGTTTTGTTTTGTTTAAAGACTGCTGGTTCCATGGGCTGTTTGAAGAATAAGAGGGTCACTGCACCGCCAGGAAGCACCACGGCAGCATGGGACACTGGTATGAAGGTGTGTGGGGGGATGTATTTGCTTCCTTACCCTCTCTTCTTACCAAACTCACTAGTTCAAGGCACAGAATTATGATGCGTTTAGAGATTACTTTTCCAGTAATTTTGCGATTAGATCAAATTCATGACATGTCAGTTTTTTAATATGTCATACTGAAATATATAATAAATACAAATTATTTCAAGGAAAGGACAAACTGACAAAAGTAACAAGAGTCTGTGTCAGTTTTCTCAAGCTGGGGGTATATGGTTATGGCACCAAGACACTTGAAAATTCTTTGGACTGTAGGAAGAGATGGAAATGCAGTAGGAGTGATTAACAATGGGAAATGTTTTCGTCTTGTTTTTTTTCCAACTTTCTCTTCCAGACACTCAAATATAAAATAAATGTAAAAAACAAAAACAAACAAACAAAAAAACTCTACCAGGGCTGTAGGGATAGTCAGAGAAAGGAAACGGCCGCATCACCAGAGAAAGTTTTAAAATAACAAAATTACCATTTTGCTTGAAACCCCAATTTATCACAAATCACTGGATTTCACGTTACTAAAAGCATCAATACAAAGCCAGTTTATCTTCTGATGGAAAAATAACATGTTATTTAGCTGTACAGAAATACGTAAGTGTACCAACACCTCTAGACAAGGGTCTCCCTCTTTGCAGAATTATAGTGGGCAATACATACCATACTTGAACTTCTGGAAAACCAGAATTATTTGAAAGCTATATGATGAGTGAAGAGGTAAAAGTGTGAAAAATATTATTTGGATTTTCCAAACAAATAAAAAGTTTAAGCCCAGAAGAAAGGGTTTCCAACACTTTTGAGAGGGGGTACTTTTCATTTTACATAGTTTACGTGTGAGTCAAGGAGCAGAAGATTTGATGCGAAGAGAAAGGAGGAAAGAGGAGATACAGGAGGCTTGGTTACAGACATCTACCAAGTAAGGCTTAAAACCTTCAACAAGTAAGGCTTAAAACCTTCAACTGTTGACTGAGGTGAAGACCCTTACCTTCAAAGCTACTAGCTCAGTTGCTCATTCTTCCATTTGTCCATTCATTCATTTATTAATTTATTCACACAACCAATCAACATATGTACTGGGTATCTACTGGGTGCCAAAAATATAAACGTAGTCCTTGGTTTTTGGTTGTTTTTTTTTTTTAAAGAATCATATTCTGCTTGGTGAGCAAGACCTCAAAATAAACAAATGTGCTACAATATAACTGTTATGTGATAAGTATGTACAAAGTACCCTCGGAAAAAATACTTTTTCTAAAACACTGTGAGGCCTAGAAGAAAATGGACAAAGAGTAATGAGTAACATCAATGAATGGGAAGGCATGAAGATTTGTTAATAACAAGTACATATTATATTATAGTCTATTATAGCATAATACGTTCAGACTTATATTAAAACTAGTCATATTATATCCAGTCTACTATTACCATTAAGGCCAAAAAAATTCAGACAGGAAAAAAACATTCTTTTCCTTATCTAATGAAGAAAATAAACACCAGTTATTTTTTCTCATAGCACCTTCCTCTTCTGTTTCTCTCACTCACCACAACTGATAAATATATTTATTTACATATGCATTTTTATTTTTTTACTGTACTTTAGATGAAGGTTTACAGAGCAAATTAGTTCCTCATTAAATATGTAATACACATATTGTTTTGTGACATTGGTTGCCAACCCCATGACATGTCAACATTCCCCCCTTCTCGACCTTGGGTTCTCCATTACCAGCTTTCCTGTTCCCTCCAGCCTTCTTGTCCTTGCCCCTGGGCTGGTGTGCCCCTTTAGTCTCGTTACATATTCATTTTTAATTTCTATCTCTCTTGCTAGACTGTGAACTCCATGGAGGCAGGAGCCATGCCTATGTTCTTCAAAATTGTGTCCCCAGCATCTACCATAGAATCTAGCCATAGCAGGAGCTCAACTATCTGTGGGGAGTACAAACAACCCTGAACATCATGGAAAACACTGGGAAAAAAATGCCCTAAGAGATGAGATGGCAGTACCATCATTCTGGATACTCCATGGTAGAAGGCAGGTCAACAGGTAGATGAGCACTGTCTGAAGCCCTAGGTAAGAAGGAATCAGAGGGTGCTAATGGCATCCATGGGGGAGAGTGCCATGGCCAAGAGCAATGTCATTCATGAGTGCAGGAAAGGTGTGATGAATTTGGCCTCATTGGCTGGATCTTTCTGATGGGTTGGGCTTCCTTTTGACTTACCTTTCATTCCTGGAGGACCTGGTGACCCTGGATTCCCCATGAGGCCTCTTGGTCCAGGGTCCCCTGTTTCTCCTGGATGTCCCCTCAGCCCAGTCACCCCTCGATCACCTGAGGATGACAGGGGTGTTTTTCAGACAACCAGATGATATGAGTTACATTAACTGAGAAAACATCTGTGCTCTTTATATGTGGGTAACTGGGAACATTGTTTCATTACTCTCTCTTCCTAGATCTTTAATTCTGAGGAAAAAATACACTTAACCTTAGGAGAAGAAAACAGACTTCTCACAAGTTGCCAATTATGGTTTTTAACAGTCCCTTTATTCTGAATGGGCCGAAAGGGGATTCATTGTGCCATATATATATGCTATTTGCCTCATGTCTAAAAGAGAAAAGAAAAACCAGCATACCAAATGGCTGGTGAAATGAGGAGGGCTGGAATACCTGGCACCATGTTAGACACTTGGCAGGTGTTTTCTTAGTTGACTCCTAATCCACTGGGATGGGACTAGATTCATTCTACACGTGAGGAGAAGGTAAGTTTAAGTGACCTGCCCAAAATCACAGTCTAAGAAATGAGAAAGTAGATCTGAATCCAAGACTGTGTAAGTGAAGGCTGCCTCTTTCCAAAACACCAAGAGATACATGAGTACCCAGGCAGTGTCCAGACTTTCTTTCAAAGTACCTGGACACCCTGGTGGTCCGGAGGAGCCTGGCAGTCCTGGCCTTCCAGGTGGTCCTCTGGGCCCTTGAACACCAGGCAAGCCCTGCTCTCCGGGGACTCCGAAGTGCCCTAAAGAAAGAAGGATCAAACATCTGAGTAGTTGTAGATGGCTCTTTGAGACGGTGAACCAAAGAAAAGGTCTACTTTAGCTCTCGCTATTCTTTTTTTTCTTACTTTTTTATATTTAAAATTTTTAATAACATTAAGGAAAAAACTGAAAAGAAAACATCTATAATCCCACCACCTTAACACAATTTTCCATAAATACATGTGCAAATAGTACCAGTTTATATTCTGATGTTTCAATTAGCACTGTATCATAATTTTCCAAGTTTGTCATCGTTTTCCTAATTAGCATTTTTAAATGACTGGCTGACAGCTTACTGAGTTAATCTTAATTGAATTAATCTAATTTTCTCCTACTACTGGCCATTTAAGCTGTTTCTAGCTCTTTGCTTTATGCATAATGATCTTTATAAGTCTTTAATTTTTTTCTCCTATTAAATTATTTCCTTGGGAAAAAACCCCTAGGAGTAGAATTTCTAGGTAAAATAGTATGATATTTTGGTTCTTTTTTTTTTTTATAGAGTTTAAAATGCTGAAGTAAATCACAGACATCATGGAATTCTATCCATAAATACTTCAGGCGGTACGTCTGAAAATAAGAACACTTTCCTACATTGCCAAAATAACAGTATCACAGCCAACAAAATTAATAACAATCTCTTAATATCATCTAATACTCAGTCCACATTCAAATGTCTCCAACAGTCCCCTCAATGTTCTCACAACTGATTTGTCCACACTGGGCTCCATTCCAGAGCCATACATTGCATCTGGTGATACAGCCCTTCAATTTTTAAACATCGAAAACTGTCCCTTTCTCATAGCATTGACTTGCTGAAGAGAATCTGTCAGTGGTTCTTTGGTCATCTAGAACAGGCCATTCAGGATTTTGGTTCTTGACAAGCTGCTAAATGTTTTGGAGTAAACGCTGTACCAACTCACAGCCCCAAATGCAACCCACTCACAATTCCATGATCACAACTTCGAAAACATTCTATGTTTTCATTGAGGATGTTTTAGTTGGCTGGCTTGTTTTTGTTAATTTGGGATAAAATCAAACATACTTTTAATTGCATTTTCTTGATTATTAGAGAGGATAACTATTTTCCCCACGTGTTTATTTACCATTTGTGATTTTAATACAATTCATGTTTGTAGGATAAATCAATAATCTGTGTTGAAAAGGACTGGTTGAATCGGCAAATAAAATACATAGCTCTGCTCCTGTTAAGGGTAATGGAAAAATTTGGAAGCAGATAATGGTGATGGCTGAACAACATGATAAACTAAGTAATGTCACAGAATTGGACATGTGAAGAATGTTGAAATGACAAATGTTTTATTACATATATATTTACCACAATAAAAAAAATATGGCTCTGTGTTTACAAACCCAAGAGGAGTTGATTGAGGTGAAGACCCTTACCCTCAAAGCTACTAGCTTAGTTGCTCACTCTTCCATTTGTCCGTTCATTCATTTATTAATTTATTCATACAACCAACCAACATATGTATTGGGTTTCTACCCACAAACAGAAACTCTGTACCCATTTAGCAATAATTCTCTCTCCTCTCTCCCCCCAAACCCTGGTAACCTCTAAACTATATTCTGTATCTATGAAGTTGCCTACTTCAGATATTTCCTATAGTGGAATCATACAGTATTTGTCCTTCGGTGTCTCGCTTATTTCACTTAGCACAGTGTTTTCAATAAAGACCAAAGAATGGACGCCTTTGAATTATGGTGTTGGCAAAGAATATTGAATATACCATGGACTGCCAGAAGAATGAACACATCTGTCTTGGAAGAAGTACACCCTAAATGCTCCTTAGAAATGAGAATGGCGAGACTTTGTCAGGTACGTTGGACATGCTGTCAGGAGGGACCAGTCCCTGGAGAAGGACATCGTGCTTGGTAGAGGGTCAGGGAAAGAGAGGAAGACCCAAAATATTGTTTTATATTTATGACTAAAATATTAGATCAAAGGTCCCCATTTTGGACTACTTTCAGCTTCTAAAATGTTACTATCTTTAGGAGTTACATTAAAATAACAGAATGTGTGGAAATCTCTTAATGTTGTGCCAATTGATGACACTTAACAAGGGAAGTTGACTTTGAGCCACTATTTTTTCCTCTCTGAGACTTCTTATTCTGGTATTTATTAGGAAACACCAGAATACTGATCTCGAAAGTATTTTCCTTTCCAAACATACACCCAGGTTACATATTCCAGTTAAAGTATTATAGTATCTATGTAAATAGATTTGACCATGTCAGAAGTTAAAGACTGATATGAAAGAGGTGGGAAGAGAAATTTTTGCACACTTTGATAGCTTGTGTTTCTTTTGGGCTTTCATTTTAGTAATCTTATTGTATAAAAAGAATAAAATAAATTTTCCTATATTAGTTCTTCTCAGATATTTTTTTCCTCTTGTTATATGAAAAGAAACTTCAGTATTGCCAGAGAGGATTTTCAGGTAATACACAAAGTGTTAATATGACATGTTGTTGTTGTCACGTGCCCTCCAGTCAGTTCCAACTCATAGCGACCCTATGTACAACAGAACAAACACACACAGTCACTGCTGCAGCCACTGTGTCAATCCATCTCATTGAGGGTCTTCCCCTCTTTCGCTAACCCTATGCTTTACCAAGCATGGTGTCCTTCTCCAGGGACTGGTCCCTCCTGATAACATGTCCAAAGTATGTGAGACGAAGTCTTGCCATCCTCGCTTCTAAGGAACATTCTGGATGTACTTCTTCCAAGACAGATTTGTTCATTCTTCTGGCAGTCCGTGGTATATTCAATATTCTTTGCCAACACCATAATTCAAAGGCATCAATTCTTCTTCGGTCTTCCTTACTCATTGTCCAGCTTTCACATGCATATGAGGTGATTGAAAATACCATGGCTTGGGTCAGGTGCACTTTAGCCCTCAAGGTGACATCTTTGCTTTTTAACACTTTAAAGATGACTTTTGCAACAGATTTGCCCAATGCAATACATCGTTTGATTTCTTGACTGCTGCTTCCACGGGTGTTGACGGTGGACCCCAGTCAAATGAAATCCTTGACAACTTCAATCTTTTCTCCGTTTATCATGATGTTGCCTATTGGTTCAGTTGTGACAATTTTTGTTTTCTTTATATTGAGGTATAATCCACACTGAAGGCTGTGGTCTTTGGTCTTCATCGGTAAGCGCTTCAAGTCCTCTTCCTTTTCATTAAGCAAGATTGTGTCACCTGCATATTGCAGATTGTTAGTCTTCCTCCAATCTTGATGCTGCGTTCTTCTTCATACAGTCCAGCTTCTCGCATTATTTGCTCAGCACAAAGACTGAATAAAAATGGTGAAAGTATGCAACCCTGACATACACCTTTTCTGAGTTTAAACCGTGAAGTATCCCCTTGTGCTGTTTGAATAACTGCCTCTTGTCTATGTACTGGTTCCGCATAAGCAGAATTAAAGGTTCTGGAATTCCCACTCTTCACAATGTTATCGATAATTTGTTATGATCCACACAGTTGAATGCTTTTGCATAGTCAATAAAACACAGGTAAACGTTTTTCTGATAGTCTCTGCTTTCAGCCAAGATCCATCCATCTGACATCAGCTATGATATCCCTCATTCCACGTCATCTTCTGAATCCAGCTTGAATTTCTGGCAGTTCCCTGTCGACGTACAGCTGCAACTATTTTTGAAATTATCTTCAGAGAAATTTTACTTGCATGTGATAGTAATGATATTGTTTGATAATTTCCACATTCCATTGGATCAACTTTCTGTGGAATGTGTACCAATATGGATCTCTTCCAGTCAGTTGGCCAGGTAGCTGTCTTCCAAATTTCTTGGTATAGACGAATGAGTGCTTCCAGCATTTGCATCTGTTCGTTGAAACATCTCAATTGGAATTCCATCCATTCCTGGAGCCGTTTTTCAACAATGCTTTCAGTGCAGGTTGGAGTTCTTCCTTCAACACCATCAGTTCTCGATCATATGCTACCTCCTGAAATGGCTGAATGTCGACCAATTCTTTTTGGTACAGTGACTCTGTATATTCCTTCCATCTTCTTTTGATGCTTCCTGCATCGTTTAGTATTTTCTCTGTAGAATCCTTCAATACTGCAACTTGAAGCTTGAATTTTTTCTTCAGTTCTTTCAGCTTGAGAAATACCGAGTATGTTCTTTCCTTTTGGTTTTCTAACTCCGAAGTCTTTGCACATTTCATCATAATACTTTACTTTGTTTTCTCAAGCCTCCCTTTGAAATCTTCTGTTCAGCTCTTTTACTTCATCATTTCTTTCATTTGCTTTAGCTGCTCTATGTTCAAGAACAAGTTTCAGAGTCTTTTCTGACATCCATTTGACATGAGACCCATCTAAATAAAAGCCTGATTTCTACTCTCTGTCAGCTGGATAATTTGGGCATATCTTATTTAATCAATCATCTCTGGATGGACACTTGTTCTAACCGTGCATTGGCTATGCCTGTGCACACATCTTCATACACTTGCTTGATTATTGACTTAAGATTCCCAGGAGTGAAATTACTGAGTCAAAAGGTATGCATATTTTAAAGATTAATGCATATTTCCATAGCATTGTCCAGAAAGTACTAATTTACATTCTCACCATTTTCTGACAGATAAACACATATGGGTGCAAACCAATATGGCAACCTGTCCTAAGACTGCTTTCCCTTCCAGCGGTCCCATTCTATTGGTTTGAACTCCAATTATTTTCCCTTCCCCTTTGAAGTATGCAGCTGTGTAAAGCACCAGCGCCTCCCTTCTGCTGTGGGCCATCTAATGTAGCAAGCCTCGGCCTGAACCAGAGGGCAGTAACTGACCAGTCCGACGTCATGATTTGGAATCGACTTGATGACAACTAACAATAACAACACATCACAATTATTTCTGAGGGATTCCACATTGTTTCTGACAAGCAAATACTGTTGATTTGAATGACTTACATTTATTGTTGGTGGTAAGATTTTATGTTTGTTTCTTTTAATTTTTAGTAACTTAGAGTGGATTTAGTAATATCTCGACCCCAACACTTCTCAAAAAAAACAAAACTTGTTGCTGTTGAGTCGATTCCGACTCACTGCATCCCTATAGGACAGAGTAGAACTGCCCCATAGGGTTTCAAACACTGTAATCTTTATGGAAAAGCACTGCCACATCTTTCTCCCGAGAAGCAGCTGGTGGATTCAAACCACCAATCTTTTGGATAGCAGCCGAGTACTTAACCACTGCGGGCCACAAGGGCTTCTGCCAGCACTTCTCACTTGCACTCAAACATGCTTTTCCAAGCAGGTGAGAAAGGGCCAGAATCACAACCTGAAGCTGTAGTCAGTGTGCATGGATAGCTATTACTAATGTCATGTTTTTGATTATGGAGATTGCAAAAACAGTCCAAATTTTCATTGTCTGCAATATTTATTTTCAATTTTGTCAAAATCTAGGCATGCCCTGGAAAGTTTATTGTGTTAACACCATCTGTCCTGTGAGTTGTTGTGGAAAAAAAGATTCAGAACCCCTGGGACATAATCCTGGTGTCTTTCTGGACCAGGAATGCTACTACAATGCTTATATATAATCCTCTACTGTGAATCGACTCAACAGCTTTGGCTTTGGTTTGTTTTTTTCCTGTGTATCTGAAAAGGCAAAAGAACAAAACAAAAAAAAAACCCCATTGTCATTGAGTTGATTTCGACTCATAGTGACCCTACAGGAGAGTAGAATTGCCCCCTATGGTTTCCAAGGAGCGGCTGGTGGATTCAAACTGCCTATCTTTTGGTTAGCAGCCAAGTTCCTAACCACTGTGCCATCAGGGCTCCTTAAAAGGCAAAAGAAGGAGAAAATACTGATATAATAATTGCCAGCTAGGAAGATAAAGGTAATTGTTTTCTATTTTTCTAATCTAATTTATTTATTTTTATTTTTTGGTTTAATGAGAAAAATATGTAGCTATACCTGGACATCCAAGGCTACCTGGATCACCCTTTGGACCAGGTGGACCAACCTGCCTTGCAGGATCACCTTTGTTTCCTGTAAGTGATAAAATGCACATAACATATTTAAGAAAATATAATTTGGTCTTATATAAGTGACTTAGTAACTTTAATGACATTTTTCTTTACAGTCTATCTTCAAATATTCCAGAAGAGGATTTTTTTTAAATACTTTTTTCCCTAAATAAGAACAAATGGAAACACAAATGCAAAACGTGATTCAAACACACAATTTTATAGGTTATAACAATCACAGAGACTACAGATCTTAAGTTTGAATTTTTAAGTCCCTAAAGAAGTTTCAAACTTAAGTTTTCATTAAAGAAACTACTTGGCTTTGAATGACTATACCCTTATGTTTTAGAAACACAAAGCAGAAATCGTCACTGCTTCAGCGACTGCAAACACATTTGAAGTTTCTGCTAGGAAGCTCAACTCAGTGTCTTTGCAAAACAAAATCACAAAAGCATACTTTATCAATGACTTTACAAGAGATGGCACTTTCAAAGGCCATTGTTTACAATGACTCTTACAGTCCCACAGAGCTGCTCAACTCTGCTGAATGATGCTTCCAGATACAAGGACGTACCTTATAGCTGGGAGCCAGTTTTAAATGGAGGACTCAAAGTGGAAGGGTGGGAAGGACAATAAAACAGGAAGGATTACAAGCTAATAAAAGAGAGAAGCTAGGCATGTTTTATAGTATCTGACAACAAACACCCTCTTCTAAGGAGTCCCACCCATATCGTATGGAAAAGTGTCTTCCACCTGAGACTACCCATAATCATGGCTAGTTGTTTAAGGGGAAGGAGTCTGACTGGAAAGTGGTCCATCCCAGGTTAAGCAGTCTTTTCTTGAGAAGCTGGAATAAAAAAATGAGAACTTGAAATCCTTGGCTACTGGGGAAGAAACTAAAAGGATGTATCATGAGTTGCCCCGACACAGAGCAAGTTCGGGTGGGATCTAAACATTCAAGATCCAGAAAGGATAAAGAATACAGAGTGATGAAGCCAGTAGGTAGACAGGTGAGTAAAGAACAGAGCACAAAGAAAAGCAGATAAGTCTCAAGAAAGAAATCATGGGTTGTCCAAGCATTAGTTCCATTAGCCTTATGGTCTGGAAGAACTATGGCTCCTAGCTATGGGCTCCATGAGACATCTTTTACTCTAGGTATCTCGAGTGCATTTCAGTTTCTTGAAAACAAGGCCAAATACAATCATGAAGGAAATGAGAAGAGGTAGGTTTGTACTGTGAGAGAGGCAAAGGGACTATAATAAATTTATAAGTACAAAGAAGAGGAGTGAGTTCTGAACCCTGAAGCTATAACAATCATTAAAATCAAATATGAAAACTTCCTTATTTGTAACAATTTCTGAAGAAGTAATCTAGATTATTTTTTCTGAATATATAAGTATGCTCAGTTCATTTTTTTTACAGTAATTATCATATTATTTATAGAGTGTCTCTCAAAGTATAAAACATATATCACTGATGGTAAGGAAGAGGATTGTATGTGGCTCGTTAATAAGTATTTTATATTTTAAAGTTATTTATTTTAATAGATATTAAGATAAAATATAACTGCACATCAAACCTGTGAATTCACAGATAGTGACTAGGATGAGGCTAAGGTTAAAAAGGTGTTTTAAAGTAGAATTAAAGAAAAATATTAACCCAATGGTATACAAAGATAGTAAAAATACTGAAGATTTTATGCAAAGATTGCAATTTAAGAAATCTTGATTTTTGTTTATTTATTTGTTTCTTTGCTTGTCTGGAAAAAGAGTTAACAAAACCTCTCTTTCTCTAAGGACACTGTTGACCTTGGGTTAATTTTCTAGCCCTGTTTCCTTGGAAATCTAATAAAGGTAGGATGTCAGTCGTGTTACAAGGCAACATTGTTTTTAGCAAGAGGCAAACTAAGGCCCGTGGGACCAAATCCAGCCTGCAGCCTTTTTTGTAAATACAGTTTTATTGGAACACAGCAACACCCATTTCTTTACATGTTATCTATGGCTGCTTTCCTGCTACAACAGCACAGTTGAGTAGTCCCGATAGGACCATATGGCCTGCAAAGCATCTGCTGACCCTTGGCGTATGACCAGATTGTAAATTATGTCTGGCCTGGCAATTCTTTAAATGAACTACAGACATCTAGTGGGAAGTCATGGGTTTCGGCTTCTCTGTAATGACTTCTCTATAGTGACTTTTGTAACTGGGATTGTAAAAGCTATACCTCTGGAGTTGTCAGAAGACATACTGGCACATGAGGTGCATGGGGCTTCCAAGTCAAGGTGGACATGGCCCACCAATGTGGATCTCACCTCCTTGCACCTGAGCTGTCACTTAGGGGGCTGCAGCACTAACTGGACTGCTGCAAGTCTTCCCACTAAAGAGGAAGACTTGATGTGCCCAGTTGGCATGCCTTTCCTATCTGATACCCTTCAATCTAAGTGACAAGTGTGGACAACTTGAGTTTTGAGTGTTTGACTGTCTAGTAGAGTCTAAGAAGAACCTCTTGGACATTGCAGTTTGTTTTATATACTTTGCTTTTAAAGCTTGCTCACAACAGTACAAACACAACACAGAGGACTACGCTCTTGACAGATGGCAGCTGTATTTCCAAATCATACCTTTAGGTCCTCTCCCTCCATCAATCCCTGAAAATCCAGGGGGGCCTGGAGAACCTGGATCACCCTGATAGTTGAATGAAACAGAAGTGAGACTTTATTGGGTTCCACATATAAATGGCATATACACGACATGGCCCAAGAATGATTTTCTTAACCAATTTAGTTTTCATGATTTTCAGTGGTAAAGAAAATTGCAAGCACAATGCAAGCATACTACTACATGTGTTTAGTTTTCAAAAATAATTAAACCCCTCCAGAAAGAGATGTAAATACTAACAGGTGTTCTCTACACTTGATTGCAAAACAGTAACTGCATTGCATAACTTGAATTTTAAGTTTTGAATACACAAGTTGATACTAAACAGAATATTATTAGAAGTCATATATAATACTAAAAATTTTAAAATCCATTTCATTACAAAAAATGGGTATCAAATTATATGATGCATTTTCCAGAAGGACAATTTAGGCCACTAAGTTCATTGTACCTCCTGGCTTCTCAAGCGATATTTTACTCATGATTACAAACACCAATGGTATTTACAGTGAAACCTATGATATCTGCCATCAGATAGGAAGGCTTAGAAGCCAACGCTTAGAAATGATGTGGGTCATTTTCTAGGACAGCTTTTCATCCTGGTAATCAGCAGTCATGAGGCAAGTCTCTACTGAGTTGTTCAAACCAGGCTGGGAGGTAGTACATGAAATATGTGAAAGCTTGATCATCTGTACCAGGACAAACAGACCTGAGCACTGGTCAGAAATTTCAGTTACACCATGGCCTTCCAGAAGGTTCCATTTTCCCCTTGTCCTACCACTTATATTTTAATTAGTGAAAGGGCAATGATGGACACTGGTTAATTATGACTCATTATGGGATCCCAAGGGCAGAAAGGTTTTATTATTTCCTCCCTCCCAAAGCAGCAGTCACTTACCTGGTCACCTGGAAATCCTGGAAAACCAATGATCCCTCTTAGGCCAGGTAAGCCTGGAGGTCCTTGGGGTCCAGGAAGCCCTGGCTGTCCATTTCTACCAGGCTCTCCACTGTGAAATCCAGGTGGTCCTTGTCTTCCTGGTTCTCCTCGTCTCCCTTGCATCCCTGGACTTCCTTTATCACCTGATGAGGTTGGAAGTATTATAAAGCTCCTCACTGAAATCCTGGGCAATAGTTAGGCTGGGACACTTTGTTCTATTTTTAGAAGGTGAAGCTCAAGGTATGGAGAGCCCTAATTCCAAGCCTGGGTTGCATTGTCCGTGTACCGACTCAGGCCCATCAGAGGTAGTGGGGAGGTACAGGAATCATTTGATCCAATACTCTCATTTTACAAACAAGGAAGAACATACCCACCCAAAGAAGTTAAAACATGTGTCCCCTAACAGCTAGTTAAGGAGAGAGGCAAGACAAGAACCCAGGTTTCATGGAGATTAAGTCTGAACTTCAAGAGAATACAAATGTTGTCAAAATTCTGGCTACTTGGTGTTTCTGAGGACCAGCAACATAGGCAAGGGAACTTGGTAAAAAGGAAGTCTCCAGCTTGCTCCAGAGCTGCTGAATCAGAATCTGCATTTTAATATGTTCCTTGGTGATTCTTATGTACATTAAAGTTTCAGAAGCATTGGTTGAAATGACTTGGACAGTTATTGTGCTATTGACTCTTGGTTTTACCACAACTTTCAGGAATGGAGCCCTGTTGGTGCAATGGTTAAGAGCTCAGCTGCTAACCAAAAGGTCAGCAGTTCAAATCCACCAACTGTTCCTTGAAATCTCTAGGAGGCAGTTCTTCTCTGTCCTATAGGGTCACTATGAGTCAGAATTGAGCTCTGGTGGCACAGCAGTTAAGAGTTTGGCTGCTAATCAAAAGGTTGGCAGTTTGAATCCACCAGCCACTCCTTGGAAACCCTATGGGGTGGTTCTACTCTGTCCTATAGGGTCGCTATGAGTCAGAATCGACTCAATGGCAACGGGTTTGGTTTTGGTACCAGAAATAGAGGTGGAGGGTACTTGAAACTTGGGACCTGAGTATTGGTTCTCATTTGGAATGTTCAAATCTATAAAATCATATGGACTTGAGCTAAGTTCTAGCATGGAAAAGTTAAAATCTACCACCAGGTTCGTTAGTGTATATTTATAGCTAAAAAATAAACTTTCCAAATCTCACTGTTCCTGGAAAAGTTGCCTAATACACATGCTTGCTGGAATTTTCTGTAAAGATGTCAGCTTATTTGATACGGTTAAAAACAATGGAAGTGTTTACCTTTTTCTCCTGGGAATCCAACATCTCCAGGGGGTCCAGGACCTCCTGCCTTCCCTTTTTTGGAAATTATAGTCACGTCTCCTTCATCTCCTGGAGGTCCTCTCTCTCCTTTAAGTATTAAATATTCACAAGCAAAACACACAGAAGCACACAAGATTCTTCTGTTACAGTAGTTCACTTGTGGTTTAGAAATCCCCATTTGACCTCCTGAAGTGTATTTATGTTTATGCACTACACAACATCAATATCATTACTGATTCCCGATGGAAGGGCTGTGCCTTTTACTTTCCTCTCCCCACTGTCCAGCCATGGGCCTGGTGTGCAGTGAGTGCTCAGTGAATGTTTGTGAAATTCAACCAAACTGGTATCAGGGTCTTCAGTGAGTTAAGACAGGCCTGAAAAGTCTAAAAAAATGTCTCTTTACCCTGTGAAATTTGAACTGTTCATCTCATATGTCTCAATTCCGTATCTTCTGCCTCTTAGTGGAACACTAAAAGAACAGGAAAAAAAATCCCCACGTGGTGCAGATGATTTGTGCTCAACTACTAACCTATAGGTTGGGAGTTCAAACCCACCCAGCAGTGCTGCAGAAGAAAGACCTAGCAATCTGCTAAAAAAAAAAAAAAAAAAAAAAACCTCCAAAGAGCATTTCTACTCTGTAACACATGGGGTTTCCATGAATTGAAATCAACTCTATGGCAACAGGTTTGGTTTTGTATTTTTTTTTTTTAAAGAACAGACACTTAACTATCTCAGCTTAGTTCACCACAGAGACTTCCAAAATGGTAGAAAGCATGCAAAATACAGTACGTATATTTCTGACTTTCCTAAGCACTGTCCAGTCATAGCAGTTTGCTGGAGTGGGTTTGTACCAGGTTGGCAAGAGTCAATTATTAACAATTCAAGAATTTTGTGAGCCAGTTGTTAAACCACTGGTAGCTTGCAATCAGCCACGGTGGGAGTATTTACACCACGGAAAGCAGCAAGTGCTACAAGTCATGGCTGTTGTTTTTGGAGAACTAGTACAACCAGAATGCTCCTTAGAAGGAAGGATGGCAAGACTACGTCTTACATACTTTGGACATGTTGTCAAGAGGGATCAGTTCCCGGAGAAGGACGTTATGCTTGGTAAAGTACAGGGCCAGCGAAAAAGAGGAAGAACCTCAACAAGATGGATTGACACAGTGGCTGCAACAATCGGCTCAAGCATAACGATTGTGAGCATGGCTCAGGACCAGGCAGCGTTCGGTTCTGTGGTGCAGAGGGTCACTATGAGTCGGAACTGACTTGACGGCACCTAACAACAACAACAGTTTACCAGTACATCGCTTGCATGAACCCAATCCTTTATTGTTATGTTGTTTTTATTGGGATGGTGGTGTAGTAGGTTCCTACTACCTGCGCAAATGGTATTCACTCAACTAATAGCCTAAAGGTTGGCAGTTTGAACCTACCCAGCACCACTGGGGAATACAGGAATGGCAATCTGTTTCCATAAAAATTATTATAGCCAAGAAAACTCTATGGAGAAGTTCTACTCTGTAACACATGGAGTCTCCACGAGTCCAAACTGACTCGACGGCAACAGGTTGTGGTTTGGTCAGTGGTATAGCAGCATAATAACACAGCAAAACATTCCTCATCTAAGTTAGTAAAGAACAGCTCTTTGATTCCTTGATTCTACATAAATAATTTAGTGGTTAGTAAAACAAAAAATAATAGTAGAATCAACTGACTAAGAAGCAAAAGTAATTTGAATTAAATATGAGGTTATTTTTCCAAAGATCTTTAAGGGCCAAAGCCTTGTTTCTAAAAGTCATCAAGAGTTCGTTCTCAACACGGGACATAAAATGTTACTTTCACTCACTGAAGCCTTGAGGCTAAGAGGTAAAAGTAAACATTTAATAGGAATGGGCAAAGAACATTTACGTCTATTGTATTTTTCTTTTTTTTTTTTATAGTAATGGAATCCTTTTTTTATATGAAGCTTGGGGGAAACCCAATTCATGCCCCCGATGAAAGTAGACTCATTTAAGTTCAGGGCTGAGTGTAGATTATAGCCATGGACCAACAATAGCTTCACCACCTGTTTTTTATGATCCAGGAGTTAAGAATGATATGTACGCTTTTTAATGGTTGAGGGAAAAAAGATCGAAACAAGAATAGTTATTTCATGACACATGAAATACAAATTTCAGGGTCCATAAAATAATTTTATTGGAACGCAGCTACGTTCATTGGTTGACGTGCTATCTACATAAACTGGTTGGCTGCCTTCCTGCTGCAGCAGCTGAGTTGAGTAGGTGCGACAGAGACCACAGGGCCTCCCAAGCCTAAAATATTTATTATTTGGAACTTTACAGAAAAAGTTTGCCAACGCCTGTTCTAATTTAAGTAACAGTTGGGGGCCAGGAGCCCTGCCTGTACTCTCTTGCCAACAGGTGGGAAGGTTCCCTGAAACCCAATCACCACCAATCAAAGCATTAAGAGCCACTTGTTAATGTTTTTTCTATTAATAGAGTTATTCACATGCCATACTTAAATGCAAGAGGGCTGCAAGGTACGGAAAATAAAAAGACATTTGTTTACAATTCTAAAACAAATGCTGTGGAACCAAAAGGAAGAGGAACGCAAGCAACAGGATAGTTCCATTTTATTTTTCATATTTATAGGTTCAAATGTTTAAAGGTTCAATTAAATCTCCAAAACAAACAAATTGCACTTCACTGTGTTGTTAAATGTATTTACCTTTGGCACCTCTCGTTCCCTGGTCTCCCAGAAGACCAGGCCAACCTTTCTCTCCGTGTTCTCCCTTTCTGCCAGGTCGTCCCTCTGGGCCAGGCTTTCCTCTCTCCCCCGGAAAACCAGGGACACCAGGCAGACCCTGAGGTCCTGAGAAAAGACAACATGGGTTTTTAGGGAAACGTTTGGAAGGCTATGGTGGTTACTCTATCTGCGTTTCTGGCAGTCCACTTTGAGATGCAAGCTCCTACCTAACTCAGAGTTTGTATTGAAGGTCAACAGCGTTATCAACCTCACTGTTTAATAGCTCTACCCTCCCACTCAGTCTTTCTCAGTTTTCTACCCCATAGACCTGAAATGCAAGCCCTCAGTTTTCTGAGTCCTGATCCCATAATGCTTTAAGGGAACCAGGGGTGGAGGGTGGAGGGCCCATCCAAAGAGAAGGTACGTTAGCCCTGACCCTAGTACCTCATTTGTTCTAGCTACCCAGCCCTTTGAGCAGAAGCATTTATGGACTCTGTGAACCTAACATCCTCACCCCTTATCCCATTTACCTACACTAAAGCATTCTGCCACTGGAAATGACAACACAGAGGATAGAAGAAGAGACCGATATCAATAAGGGAAGGGCAAAGTCAGGCTAATGGACCAGTAAATTCCATTAGTATGGTCATACGCAACAGACTTCACTTGGCAGTGAATTTCAAGGTTATAAAATGGGGGAAGATAATGTAAACACATTACACACCCTGTGGGCCTGGAAGACCAGGTAGTCCATCATCCCCAGAAGGGCCTGAGATTCCTGGTGGTCCAGGGAGTCCCTCTGCACCTGGCCATCCTGGGACTCCGGAAAGACCCTTCATTCCAGCTGGTCCAGGAGGCCCTTCATCCCCTCGCTGTCCTTTCCAGCCTGGGGCACCTAAGAAAAACCACAGTGACGACAACACGTGAAGATTGAAACCTGGTTTCACACACAGGCAAGAAAAAAATATTCACAGTAGCTTAAAATATGTGTCTACGAGCACTAAAAACAATATTTGTGGGTTAAAATAATAGCAGCCACTTTTCATGAGTCTAAGCCAGCTGCCATTGAGTTGATTCCAACTCATGGTGCCCCCACGCGTGCAGAGTACAACTGTTCCATAGGGTTTTTAAGGCTGCGACCTTTCACAAGCACAGGACCAGGCCTGTCTTCCGAGGTGCCTCTGGGTAGGTTTGAACCACCAACCTTTCGGTTAGTAGTTGAGTGCTTAACTGACTGTGCCACTCAGGGATTCCCAGGGACAACCACAAATTAGACTCCATCAGTATAAGAACATATTTTTCTGGCCGTTATAGAGAGCAGGTATATTGATGAAGGGGCACTGAGTTTCCGTTTGGGGTGAAGTAAAACTTTTGGAAGTGGATAGTGGTGTCAGCAGCACAACATGCTAGACATAATTAATGTCATGGAATTGCATGCTTAAAAATGGTGAAAATGCAAACTTTTATTATGTATATTCTACCACAATAAAATTTTAAAAAATATGCGTAAATCGCTTGAATAAATATTTACCGATAGCTTTTGAAAAATGGAACATGGATAGGGATGAAGAACAAAAATGTTGTATGTATTGTATGGAGAAAAAAAATAAACTCATAGAAGAAAATAACTTTCCAGGTGCTCCCTGAGGCTCTGGCTGACTGTTAATCGGTCAGACTGTTAACTGAGAAGAGGGAATTGCAGAAATTAGAGCAACACCATCCAGTATTATTGTTGCTAGAAATACGGCAGTAGTGACAGGTTTTGTCCCCATCTTGTGTTGATCCTACGTGAGTACATATTCCTGTGTTTGGATAAAAAGTGATAGGATTTAAATAGCAGAGCTGACAATCTGAAGAGCTGACAATCTGAAGGGTGAAATGGAGATCAAATCGAAAATAGTCCACTGGCACCTGGTGTAGGGAGACATTCTATGGGTCTCCCATGCTCCTACATGTCTCTCTGGGAATGCCAAGAAAGCAAGATCCTGACTACTCTTTCCACTTGTCAGTCTGAAGTCTGTGGTGCCTTGGGTGTTTCTGTGTTGCTGGAAGCTATGCCACCAGTATTTCAAATACCAGCAGTCACCCATGGTGGACAGGTTTCAGTGGAGCTTCCAGAACAAGACAGACAAGGAAGATAAGCCTGGTGATCTACTGAAAATTAGCCAATGAAAACCCTATGGATCACAACAGAATATTGTCCAATAGAGTGCTAGAAGATAAGCCACCTAGGTTTCAAGGCACTCAAAATACACAGTAGCCACAACAATGGATTTGAGCATACCAATGATAGCGAAGATGGCACAGATCAGGCAACATTTTTTTCATGAGTTGGAGTTGACTTAATAGCAACTAACCACAACAACAAGTGCTGCTATGCCACTTTGTTTTATATGTTGCTGTAAAAAAAAATTAGCATGGAGTATTGACGACAATGCCTCGCAGAGGGGAGGGACCCCTTGGCAAACACATTTAGAAGGCGCACGTTATTTGCGTAAAACACAGTACTCTTTATCTTGGCCATTTCTCAAGACAGACGAAAAGCAGGCTTTTTTGTAGGTGGCTATAATGCATTAGGTCCTCACCTAGCCCCACCGTAATTGCCCCCATGAGCAATGAAGGGTGACATGAGTGGGACTTGGGGGACACTGGGAGCTGACACAAACTAGCATGAAGCTCATGCTACTTGCTGGGCCGGGAGTAATAAAGTCCTTTGTCTCTGACCCAGGAGTCCTGCTTCTGCCAGTACTGACAAAACAGCAACAGACCAGCTGGTAATTTATAAGAAGAGTAAAATCCCAGGCCTTCCACAGTTCTGACACTTGTTGACACTTACCTGGACTACCTGGAGCCCCAGGAAGTCCTGGCTGCCCTGGTATCCCCGGAACACCTCTTTCACAGGAATGGGCAGGTGGGCCTGGGTTACCTGGAAACCCAGCACTTCCCTCTCTGCCTTTGGGACCCTTGAGGCCTGGAATTCCTGGAGTGCCAGCTGGCCCTGAAATGAGACAACACATTCACGACAATCATGACAGAAAACTATAGAGATAGCCTACAATAAATTGTTCATGCATATCAATACCAGATGAAAACATTGTGATCCTGGCTCAGTGCTCAGTGGAGTTAAGACTCTGAATGGATTTTCTCATCAGAGACTGTAGTGAGCTCCCAATGAATGAACCACGTATTGCTAAGTGAGGTCCTTGGTAAGGTTATGTGGACAATAAAGATGTTACCTATGCAAATCAAAACCCGTGTAGTTCTTTCTGATTTTAATTAACATCCAACTTTAGGGCAGGCTTTTTGCCAACTCTCTCTGATACTAACAAACCCAGTTTACACTGTATGAATTTTCACTTTGAAAGACATTTCCTCACTTGTATTCTTAAATGTATACTTACTGGAAAGACAGGGTCATAACAGCAAAAGAAATCTTAAAAGAGAAAACTAAAGCCCCATAATTTCATACCTTAACCTGGAAATCTATTATTTTTCCATATCTTCATTGTATTTTGGTTCAGATGTATACATTTAAAAAATAGTAACCAGTGTACATTCAGTTGTTGAATTATTTCATATTACATGTCAATCTGCAAATGTTTTCCATCTTGTTATTATCTTTACAAATAAGATTTTAATAGTTAATAGCTATGTCTCTACATGGCGCAGTAGTTAAGAGCTATGGCCACTAACCAAAAGGTCAGCAGTTCAAATCCACCAGCCACTCCTAGGAAACCCTATGGGGCAGTTCTACTCTGTCCTATAGGGTAGCAATGAGTCAGAATTGACTCGACGGCAACGGGATGTTTCTATACATAGATCCACACACAGTCAAAGGAATAATATATACACATATATATTTGTTTTCCTATTTAATCTTCTTTATTGTTTCTAATTGTTCCTCTAATGTGGATAAAATTACAAGATTATCTTCATGTCTATAACCTTCATCACTTCTATTAGGATGCATTTTCACAGTGGGGACTACTGGGTCAAAATTACTTTCATGGATTCATGTATTATCTCTTCATATTCCAATTAATTGTTCCTTTGTGTGTGAGTATTTTGACTTAGGGCAAGGATGGTGGCTTATTCCCCGCCCCCCACCCTGCTCCTGTTTGCCCCATAGTAGAGTAGATGCTGAATAAACGGTGGCCCATCCATTGTTATAAAAGAACCAGAACACTGTCAACATCTGGCCTGGGTCCCCATCTTGGTCACAATCACCAAGGTGCTTGTTAAAAGTGCAGACTTCTGGGCCTGCCCCAGAAGTAATGAATCAGAATTCCTGAGACTGGGGCCCAGACAACTGTGATTTTAATGTCCCCTCCCAGGCCCCAACCCAGGATGTACTTTAAGTACACTAAAATCTGAAAACTGTTGCTGTAGATCCTGAAGAATCCCTAGTATCTTTCAGGAAAGGATGTGACTTGGTTCCTGGGGCCATCTTCCCATCTCCAGAATCCCACTGCTTGCCTGCTGCCCCACTGGAATGAAAACCCTTCCGGCCTGTCACCTGCTCAAATATAGCTTATCCATTGGGGTTCAGCTTGTTCCCACATCTCCCACGAAGCTCCTGCTCATACTACTCCACCCTTTGGGGCTACTCCCCCTCTTACAACAGGTCCTGTTCACCTTCAACTTGGCTATGGCAGTGGACAAGTTACACCATCCAGCTCCCCCTGCTATTTACAGCAGCAACATACTGTCCTGACTTCAAAGTAGGAAGGGATCCAGGAGCTGCTGAATCCAACTGAGTTGACTTAGCCCCAGTGAGCAGCCCCGGATTTGAAAACAGCCCATAAAATATCAAGGCAACCCCTGGGGTGTAGGTTATTTTAAATGCAATCAGCACTTGGCTATGAGGGAAGACGCTTAGCTGAAAAATTTACATTCTAGATTTAACGCAAAATAGTCTAAACGTTCTTCAGTGACCTTTCCAGAATCGCTTTCCCAAACACACAGACAGCACGGGTCTCATACCTGCAGCCCCCGGATGACCTGGGTCACCTTGGGGGCCTTTCACCCCCGGCACTCCTGAAAGACCCCTCTTTCCTGGAGGTCCTGGGTGGCCGTACGCAGGGTCACCTGGGATTCCTTTCCGACCATCCACACCAGGTAAACTGGGAAGGCCTGGTGGCCCAACAGGGGAGGAGCCTTTTTCACCTTTAAAACCTGGGTCTCCCATGTCACCACGAAAACCTATTTAACAACAACAAAAATACACATTGTTAATAGTTAAACGTACGTGTATAGAGCCAATACAAATATAAGACTACTACCCTGATAAAAACACTTTTAAAAAAAATATAGGGGTACTTTCTAAAATTCTGAGTTTCTTAGTAGGTAGAGTGTGTAGGAAAATAAATTCTAACTTTGTATTTCCTATAAGCCAATAAAGCTTCCCTAATTGCTTACATTCTCTGGCAAACATTCTGTCTGAACTGAGCAATTTCTATAATATAACAGAGCAATAATGGCCTATAACTCATGCTTCAAGGTGGAAGGACTCTGGTAACTTATGAAATTATCATAACCTATGTTATTAAAGCACAGCTAAGGGCCTAATGTATCTAGAAAAACCATTTTCTCCATTATCCAGGGATCCTTGGCCATTTCCTCACTAAAGCATCAATTTTTAGAAGTATTTACAAGCTCCTGACATTCATTTCCCAAAGCAGGAAAAACGTTTCATTTACCAGGTGGACCTGGTATTTCAGATATTCCCGGTTTGCCACGTCGACCTTTTTGCCCATTAAAGCACCTTGGCCCAGGAGCACCCCGGGAACCTGGAAATCCGTTTGGACCTAAACAACATCAACAACAAAACACAAATCAAACGAGGACAAAGTGAGGTGATTTTCCCCCCAAAATCTGGTTAAATCTTTTAGAGTACTTTACTTCGCAGAAGTAAAGATGTTCATCTCCTGGTGTAAGTAATCATTTCATGAGTCATGTGTCCAAATGAAATGTTTTATATGCTAAGGTACTTTCTCAGAAGCTATACAGTAATGGGTTTTTCCTGTAAGTCTTTGGAATATACACTGCTATTCAAAGGAATTTTCTGGTAACTTCCCATGCTCAGTCTCTGTTATGGATTGAACTGTGTCCCCCAAAAGATATGTTGAAGTCCTAATCCCTGGTACCCACTGATGCAACTTTGTTTGGTAATAAGGTCTCTGAAGATGGTATCAGTTAAGATGAGGTCATGTTGGGAGTAGGTTTTTCTTCCTAGTCTGTCTTAATCTGGAAATTCCTAGTCTGGACGTTCTGCTGAAACCTGTTCAGCGTCATAGTAACACACAAGCCTCCACTGAGGAATGGGTGATGGCTGCTCATGAAGTGCACTGGCCAGGAATTGAACCCAGGTTTCCAGTATGGAAGGTGAGAATTCTACCACTGAACCACCAGTGCCTCTTATATGGTGACAATACCCAATGTTACAGAGGGCAATACACAGTTATTCATCATTCAATCTTTCAATACTTGTCATAGCTATGTAGGACAAAAAAGGAGCCTTGGTGGCACAAATGGTTAAGCACTCAGTTGTTAACTGAAAGGTTGGTGGTTCAGATCCACCCAGGGAATCTGCGGGAAACAGACCTAGTGATCTGCTCCTATAAAGATTACAGTCTAGAAGACCCTATGGGGCAGCTCTACTCTGTCACATGGAGTTGCTATGAGTTGGAATCGATTTTAAGTGAACTGTGAGACAATTAAGAAAAATTAGGCAAATCCCTTATTCAGATTTTGGGTTTAATTTAGCTAAAAAACAAACATTTAGTCCAAATAAAGCAGCTGCTTAAAAGTTCAATCAGGCATGCAAATATGTAGACATTTTTTCAGAATGCTTTTGGCCAGAAGTTTGGTTCTTGTGGAAAGCAGAACAGACTTATAACCAATAAACAAATACTCATCTTTCGTTCTTGGCACACAGGAAAAGAAAGTAGTCATAGTTTTAAAACTCTCAAAGGACAAACAGTTTAGCTGATAGGTGATCAAATCCAGGTAAATTCTGAGATATGAAAAACCTCTCCAGAGCGTGCTAAAACCAGTAGACTAGAGATTCAACTGTGAAATTACTGCAAATGTTGTTTCCGTATACTCCATCAAAACCTCGTAAGAATTCTAGAAATACCCTAATCAGTTAACTGAGGATTTGCTATTGCTGTATCTGTCTTGCCAGTTCTTTTTCTAGTGGAAATGTATAAGACAGTAACTTCTCACTGATCATACCTGGAGGTCCATCAAAACCTGGAGGGCCTGGCCTTCCTGGGTAGGTTATGTTACAAGGAATTGTATCACCTGGAATGAAAAAAAAAAAAAAGTGACATTCACACTGTTGATAGACCAACACGATGTGTCAATGAGAATAACCTTGCTCAAGATCTTTTTCATATGGTATACGTGGAAATCAAACGAAAAGAAAAATCCAAGTATCATTAGATTACATAAACTGTTTTTATACGGAATTTCTAGAAGAGCTGTCCTAAAATTTGAATTTCATCTGTCAGAACAGCTATAAATATAACAGAAATAAGAACAATACTGGTTCCAAGAAGCATCAGTTTTCAGACAGGAGAAAAAGTGATGTATTTATAGGCTCATGGATAGCTAATAGAATGGAGGCAGAAACTTCAATAAATGAAGAAATAGCTACAAGCACCCAGCACTAGGTTCAGAAGATCTGGGACCTAGTTGGGACTCGGGATATGGTACAAATGAGGAGGCTGGGAAAGATATTAATAAAAGCTACCATTTATTGAGAGCCTGCCTTGGAATAGGTGCTTCAAATATATTGTCTCTTGTTCTTCTAACAAACCTACAGTGTGGTTGTTATTATGCCCCTTTTTAAGTGGTGAAGAAAATAAGACAGCAAACTCCCTTCTAAAATTTAATGTTTCTCTTTTATAGTAGAAATAAATTCTTATAAGATATTATCAGAAAGCATGTGAGATAAATAAAAATAATTTGAGATTTTGATGGGTCCCAGACTATCATCTTAAACCTTATCAAATACCAGGCTACTTGCCTTTTTATGTTGTCAAAGCAAGAGTCATCTTTATTTTATTCTAAAATTCCACAATTAAGAATGTAGACCAAGGAATATAGATACAATCAAGAAAAGAAAATCTTAAATAAATTCCTTTTCCCATTTTCTTAAAAGTTTTCACAACAACAATTAAAAAATATGTATGTGGCTACAATAGAAGGTATGTATGCCTACATATATATAAATAGGTATATGTGTGTATATATGTGTAAATATATAGGTGTATCTGTAGGCATATGTATATATAGGTTTGTGTGTACTGCATATATATTCATATATATAATAAAGCTCATAGGGGGCACAACTATGGATACGTCTTAAACATAACCAAACTCCTCATAAGATTGGTTTTCTGGGTTTACAAGCTTAGGACCATCGTCTCATGGGACAACTCAGTCAGTTGGTAGAATATAGTTCATAAAGTTGCTGTTCTACACCCTAGTTTGGTGAGTAGCATCTGGGGTCTTACAAGCTTGTAAGCAGCCATCTAAGATACAACTATTGGTCTCTACTCATCTGGAACAAAAGAAAAAGAAGGAAATCATAAACTCAAAGAAAACTTTTCTGCAGGACTAATAGCCTTCAAGAACCATGGCCTCATCTACCCTGAGACCAGAAGAAATAGATGGTGCCCAGCTACCACTACTAACCATTTTGATTAGGGACACAATAGATAGATCCTGATAGAATGGGAGAAAAATATAGAATAATACTCAAATTCTTAAAAAGGCCAGACTTACTGGACCAATAGAGACTAGAGGAACTCCTGAGACAATTGCCCTGAGATACCCTTTAAACTTTGAACTGAAACTACTCCCAGAGGTCACCTTTCAGCTGAATGACAGATGGGCTAATAAACAGTATCTCCTGTGAGTACTGTGCTCCTTTAAGAAAAGCATCTATATGAGATCAAATGGTCCACCTTTACCCCAAAGAAAAGATGAGAAGGTACAGGGGTCAGGGAAATTAGATTAATGGAAATGGAACTACCAAAATGGAAATAATGAGAAAGTTGACACATTGTAAAAAATGTAACCAATGTCATTGAACAAGTTGTATGGAAATTGTTAAATGGGAACTGAATTTGCTGTGTAAACTTTCACCGAAAACACAACAAAATAATAAAAAAAAAAGTTTTCAGCTCTGTTCCTGCAAGTCACTTTATTGTTTGAATTGCACAGAACTGTCAGATATATTCAAAATCTCTTCTCCCAAAAATGCTTACACATATTTTTTTGTGGCTAATGATGTAAATTTAAATGAGAGACTGGTGTTCTTTTTTATTAAAAAACAATGCATTATCTTAAAGGACTGTAAAAAAAATAGGTATTTCAAAGTTTTATGTGTGTGTGTATACATACATATATAACTTTAAGAAGATCAAATTGTGTAAATTGATACTACGAAATGAATGAAATCAATTTTGGTATGCTAAACAAAAAGCAACACAGACAGATTAACATTTTAGTATTTACAGCATTTGCTGTAAATATCAACTGTGTCGTAATGCTTTTATTTATTTGACTACACTGGAGGTTGGAACAGCGCCTTGATGGAATTTTATTTAGCTGTTTTGCTGTAGCTATAATAACTTTGCCTGGAAGAGAGGCTCACTTTAGCATTCACGATTTCACTGAAGTTTCTGCCACAAAACCATTCATATTACCTCTCGGGCCCTTCAAGCCATCAGGGCCTCTCACGCCGGGGTAGCCTGGAGCTCCTGGTCTCCCTCTCTCTCCTGGTGGACCAGGAAATCCCAGACCTGGAGGTCCCACAGATCCTGCTCTGCCTGGGGGCCCTGGCGGTCCAGGAAACCCTTTTCCACCTGGGGTTGCATCTTCATGATCCCCCTAGGAATGTTGAGGTCATGAGTCAATTACCAACCTTTGAAAGTCCATAAACTCAAAGCTGTCATTGCAGGCTATAAAAACACATGCAAAGAAAGTCCTCATTTCCAACAGACAGTTCAGCAGTAAATCCAGTTGCCCAAGAGTCAATTCCAACTCACGGCGGCCCCACGTGTGTCAGAGGAGAACTGTGCTCCATAAGGTTTTCAATGGCTGATTTTTCAGAAGTAGATTGCCAGGACTTTCTTCCAAGGCACCTCTGGATGAGCTCAAACCTCCAACCTTTCAGTTAGCAGCTGAGCATGTTAACCATCTGTACTACCCAGAACTCTAGTTCATCACTAGCAAATGTAATTTAGAATGATTAACTTAGAAGTTTCTCAGTATTTTACCTATATATATTTTTCTCCCACTTTTTTGAATACACCTCAAATGTAGAATACAAAATTTTATACAGAGCCACTAATATCAAAGATTATAAAATTTAGAAATAAGGATATCACGGGAGGTGATGGACTTATAATTGATAAGTTCTTCTATATTTGAAATTGTTTTCCTGCCTTCTTCTGAGAAGGCACAGAGATTCCATCACAACTCCAAGTCTG
The DNA here is from genome assembly GCF_000243295.1 of Trichechus manatus latirostris. Lineage (NCBI taxonomy): Eukaryota > Metazoa > Chordata > Mammalia > Sirenia > Trichechidae > Trichechus > Trichechus manatus. The sequence continues at coordinate 2,996,301 of NW_004444083.1, read as the reverse complement.
GGGGTAAAGAGTTAACAAATCCTCACCTCTCCTGCATGGGAATTTGACCTTGGGTTAACGATCTAGCTCTGTTCCTCCAGAAACCTAAGTAAACTTGGAACATCAGCTTGCCAAACCAAACCAGGGTCCAACTGATCCCTGGTTGCTAAGTTTGCATCTGGTCTCAAAACAATGAAACAGAACAAAACAAAAATGAGTTGCTCTTGAGTTGATTCCAACTCACAGTGACCCCACGTATGTCAGAGTTAGAACTGTGCCCCAGAAGGTTTCATGGCTGTGACCTATCAGAAGTAGATCACCAGGTCTTTCTTCCAAGGCACCTCTGGGTGTGTTCGAACCATCAACCACTTAGTAGCTGGGCACTTAACCATTTGCACTACCCAGCAGCTGGTCTGGAAGAATTATAAAGGCCTGCTGGGGGGCCCTAGTTTGGGGCTTCCTTGAGTGGTGGCTCCTGTAGCTGGCAAGTCCCTTGTGGGAGCCCCTCAAGCACTCTATGTGGAGACAGCAGCTCCAGGGAACAATGAGGCTTTCAAAGCAGGGCTGCCCCTGCATCACCAGCTGTGGATCTCAGCTCCCTGGCCGGAGCTGGGTGTTGAAGGAATGAAGGGCACCCTGAGCTGTGTGCTGAGCAAATAAAGGGCTGCAAGGACACTGGCCTACTGGAGATGAGGGTCCTGTCCTCTATTCTTCTGAGTGGCCTGGCCTCAAATGTGGTCTACGATGGTCTTTTGTGTGTGTCTGGATGGGCCAGTTCTACTCTGTCCTATAGGGTCGCTATGAGTCGGAACTGACTCGATGGCAACGGGGTAAGGCTACTGCTCTACATAAAAACAGTGGTGCAGATGGTTAACTTCCTCGGTAACTAATTGCGAGGTTGGAGGTTTGATCCACCCAGAGGTGCCTCACACGCTCTTTATACATAAAAACATCTAGCCCAGTTTCCGCGACATTGTAAACGTTCAAAAGTGCCTCGCATACTCAAGACACTTTAATTTCCTGAACATGGGATCATGTCTCATATTCTTTTCTTATTCTCTTCCTTACCTACGTATAGTTTCCCCCCAAATCATGATTGAAAAATGTAGAAAAATCATTTATCAGTGGCATTTTCCATTAGTAAACCCATCAATTCAGTGGATTTGCACTAGTTTCTTGCTACTTCCCCTCGTATGTCTCTTCACCCTGGTGGCTTAGTGGTTAAGAGCTGTGGCTGCTAACCAAAAGGTCAGCAGTTCAAATCCACCACGTGCTCCTTAGAAACCCTATGGGGCAGTTCTACTCTGTCCTATAGGGTTGCTAGGAGTCAGAATCGACTCGACCGCAATGGGTTTTTTGGGTTTTGGGTCTCTTCACTAGGGAACAGAACTGAAGCTAATTATCAGGACCTGTGCCCTATACTCCACTTCACAAAGCCAACGAGATATGATCCGACATCAGTGGGGGCTCTGAAGAAACAAGGGCCCCAGAAGGAAATACACACCACGAGACTGATAAAAGACTGGGGACAGAAAGTCTTGCTGTGACTGAACCACCACTCGGGATATTAGGCTATTTCCAATTGTGCCATACCTTGTATTAGCATTATCTTTACATACCAGTGAACTCAATACAGGGTCAACATGCTCTGACTTACAGCATGTTGACCCTCTACTGAGTTACTCCTTGGTAAATTAAGAACTGTTTGTGTGACCATATAAGAAAGGGAAATTCTACAGCAGTGAAAGAATTATACATACTGGGGGTCCTGGGTCTCCTCTTCCTCCAGCAAGTCCATCCCAACCATCTTGTCCCTGTTGCCCTGGGAATCCTGGGGGCCCATCAGGACCTCTTTCTCCTTTGTGCCCTGGAAACAGAGGCCAAAAGACATCCCAGCCTTCATCAACAAGGGGTGAGGTAGAGAAAGGACTAAAGAAAAAGATAATGACTTTGACTCTGCGTAGGTGGTTAGCGTTTCCTCTGAGTGCTTGAGTTGCCCAAACTCACACGAAGACAACCACGCAAAGGTCTGAGGGAAGGATGACAATCACCAAACCCACTCAATTACTTCCTTTTCCCATTTCAATAGGAGGTTGTGTGTGGAGGTGCCAATCTGAGCGTCTAGCCCTGCACATCCTATGCAAACATGGTACTCTATCCCCTGGCTATAGTGAATGGAGGATGGTCCACAGTTGGGCACATGGTCTGAGCTAATCTAATTCCTTCTGACTTTTTTTCTTTTTTCCTAACTGAAGCTGACAATGTAGGTTTTCTTTCATCTCTGCTTGTAAGAATTTGGAGCTGCCCGGGGCCATGCACCCCACAGCCAAGAGAAAACCAGTCCCTGGGAAAGAATGCAGATTATGCAATGAAAGATGCAGAGAGAGCCTGCTGATGCCATTTGAGACTCTGGATCCAGCTGTCCCCAGTGTTGACCTTGTGTTTAATCTTTTAAACTTTGTTTAGGTGAGCCAATAAACAAAAAAAACCCCAAATCTAATACCAATGAGTCAATTCCAACTCATAGCAACCCTACAGGACAGAGTAGAACTGCCCCACAGGGTTTCCAAGGAGCAGCTGGTGGATTCAAAATGCTGACCTTTTCGTTAGCAGCTGAGTTCAATAAGTTACATATATTTTTTTCTTAAACTACTTCAAGCTGGATTTCTCTCACTTACAACCACATATTCCTGGCTAGTACTGGATACTATAATGCAGCAAATAAACACTAGCATGTCAAAGGAGGCCCTGTTTCACCACAATGAGAATTTGAGCACGTGACTAAGGGAGCATTTATGTTTTCAAATATGAGACAGAATTTGGGGCTCACCAGTCATAGGACCCTAAGAAGGGCAGGGAGTATTTTTTAAAGCAACCTCAACAATCCCAGGTCTTGTCACTGAATTGATCTGTGGTCACAGGGGAAACTAATACAAGAGGATTGCTCATAAATAATTCAGGATGGTTCCTGCATCATTCATAAAGTGGCAGGGAGCTAAATGATTGATTATGCTCACCTTTAACTCTCGATACAACCATGTCACCCTTTTCTCCTTTGTTGCCACGTGGTCCTGAGGCACCAGGTTTTCCCTTGGTGAAAAATGAGAAGAACAAATTAGTTTACTTGTAATGGATCAAAAGTTATTCACGTCTGTATATATGATTTCTCTTTTCCTCCCTGTTACATCACTTGCTAAAAAGTCTGGTTTGGCACTCTCGGTCTCCTTCTGTTCCCTGCCTTCCAAGATCCTATCTTGGTGTAAGATCCTACCTTACAAGTTGAGGCTCTTGGACAGCACGTAAAAACTGGTGAAATTTGAATAAGGTCTGTACCTGAGTTAATAGAAATGTAGCAAGGTCAATTTCCTGGTTTTGGCAATGTACTATGGTTATGTGAGGTATTATCATTGGGGGAAGCTGGGTGAAGGGTACATGAGAACTCTCTGTATGATTTGTGCAACTTTTCGTGAGTCTTAAACTATCTCAAAATAAACAGCTTTTTTTAAAATTAAATTATCTTGGGCTTTTTAATGTAGAATTGAGAGGAAAAGGATGGAGGACTGTTAACAACAGGAGTTGCCACTAGAGCTTAAGGCAGAGGCTTAGGAATGACTTTGTAATGAGAGAGGCATGGAAATAACTGTGACACTAAGAGAAATTGATGAGTGAGAGAAAGAAAAATAGGGACCTTTGCTGTTGTCAATACATTCCCTCTGTAAAACAAGTAAACAACTAATGTAGCCTGATGGGCCCATCATCTTTTGACCTCAGCATTGCTGATACTGGACTATTTGGGTTATGGTTTTTGTAAGTGCTACATATGATTGAGTATCAGGTGATGCCAAAAATCTGGAAACCTACTGTCAGTATATTAGAGTGACCAAACACTATATCTAATATAGTTATAGAAACACTGCACATGACTTGCAGTCACCTATTTAGTGACGTCAATCATCAGGAAATAGCCTAGAATCTGGCAGAGGTAAAAAATGACTGAGCAAACCATTTGCTGTCTCAGACAGATCTTACCTGGTCTTATTTTCATACAATCTAACAATGAGTTGAAACAAGCTTAATTTTCGTTTGAACTGGCCTATACTAATCTATACGCAGTAAACTATAAAAGGAAGGGGAGGTAAGCGCAATTGTTGGCATGAAGCGGTAAAAGCAAAGAAGCAGCTAAAAATGTACACAACAGGCATAAAAACTCAAGCTGACAAAATGGCTGGAAGCCATCTACTATAGATTTAAAAAAAAAAAAAAAAAAAGCTCCATACCCACTGCTCAATATCCCTGAGAGCATCATTCTAGTATAGCATCCTGCCTATCAGCCATCAAAAAGGTGGGTGGAAGAAATTTCTTAGTTGAAACGGATAAATTCAACAGAAAGGGAATGTTAGAAATCACGAAGTGTTACTATGTGTTAAGTGCTGTTTTTATTCTTATTGTTAATGTATGTACTAAGTCATCAGTGGCTATAGGACAGGACCAACATGTGTGGGGTACAGTATCCAGTCCAAGTGGTGAATGATGAAAGCAGCCTTCTGATGGATCAATTATCAAGGGAGAACACTATTCACATAGCATTTGAACCAGAGGCAGGCTTAATAACTAAGACCTTGGTACTCTGGAAGAATGAATACAACCTGGAATTCTGAGCAGTGTATTTAAGATGTATGATGAATTGTTCTCCTGCATTGTAGATGTAGAACTTTGAGTTCCAGAGTCTGATCACAGACTTATTTGAGCTGGGAAGAAAATAAAGTTACTGAAGCTGTGTCTGGATTTTGTTGAACAAACGTTTCCTGAGAACCTACGAAGTGCCAGGACTATTCCAAGGACTGGGGATCCAGTGGTTTACAAGGCAATCTTGTCATCACGGTGCTTAGACCGTAGTCACATCAATGTTTAACCTATGTGATTCTTGGGGCAGAAGTTCCCAGCAGCTTTGGGATTGAGGGCTACTTTTCAAAATTCCAAGACCTTGAGGTCACTAAACGGAGATGTTAGTAGGACAAAGGCCAGCATCAACACAAGGCTCTTTTTGCCAGGCATGTACTGGTTTCTTTATACACAGTCTAGATCATGGACTTCAATGGCAGGTGCCCACGGGGGCCAGGTCCTTTTGAAGGAAGAAGGCAGGTGAGGATGATGGAGACTGGAGTGCCCAGGCCTCCACTGACAAGGACAGCCACCTCTCAGCTTCCAGTGGCCGTGGGAAGACAGAAGGTCTCATGTTAGTGAGCTCCTGATTTTTCAAGGGAAGCCTTGCTGTTGTTGGGTGCCATCGAGTCGATTCTGACTCATGGCGACCCTGTAGAACAGAATAGAACTGTCCCATAGGGTTTTCTAGGCTGTAACCTTTACGGGGGCAGAGCCGCCACAGAGCCGCCGTTGGGTTTGAACCACAGACCTTTCGGTTAGTAGCCGAGCACTTAAACATTGTGCCACCAGGGCTCTTTCAGGGAAGCTTTAAATCTCATAATAATGCAAAAACAAATACCCACAAAAATAAAACCACCATCTGACATACTATACATTCACTTGTCTATCTGTCATATGGTCTGTGTCCTCCCAATAGAATGGAAGCTCCACAAAAGCAGAGACTATGTTATGGTCCCTGTCATATCGCCAGCACCAGTAACAGTGTCTGGAACATTGTAAGTGCTCAATAAATATTAATTGAATGAAACACAGATGGATGGATGAATGAATATAGGTGATTTTTTGTCATTAATATATATGCAGAGATTCAAAATATAACATATACTATTCATAAATTAAAAAGAGGCATATTTGAATGCTGTCACCTTCTACCACTTTTAACTAGAAATATTGTACTGGTAAGAGTTACTCACTGGTGGCCCCGGAGATCCTTCGGCACCAGGAGGACCTGGGTCCCCTCTTTCTCCAAGCCACCCCGGAAGCCCCAAGTCTCCCTTACTACCCTGCTGCCCAGGAAGTCCTGGGAGACCAGGAGGCCCCATGGGACCAGGCTCGCAGGCACAGAGCCCTTCGTTTCCTAGACAGAGAATAAAATGCAACATTGTCATGTTTTCTGAATAAAATCCACAATATGGGCTTTACCATATACAACCAATACCTAAGGGGTGGGGAGAGTCCGATGTGAACAATTTTTATTACAAGCAATTGATAACGTGTGATGTGGGGGCTGGAAGGACAGCATGGGGGCATGGCATAGTCAACCAGGGATAGGTTGAGAGTTTCTAGACAAACAGAGTGTCTTGTTTCTTAATGACCTCATTCTGATAAAGTCTAGGGTGAAAATTTATGTCCAATTCTTCTGAAGAAACTTTAAAAATAAAGTCTCTTACTTTTAAAAGTTTGAAAGCTTCTCATTTGTCTTCTATTGAAGAAACCAAAAAAAATAAATGAGACTGTAAATAAATTAGATTAGAACAGAAACTCTGAACAAAGAAAATTGCATGTGAGCAGGGATGATTTATGGCATTGCATGTTACAGTACACGTGATGATTCACCACAAGGCATTCTCTCATCATTAGGACATTTGATCCAAAATCAACAAACCAAAAAACAGTCTTTCTGGAGAGCCAAACTCCTCAGCTGTATTTATACTCTCCTACCACACCAGGCGCTCCTTGGAAACCAGATGGGGCCGTTCTACTCTGTCTATAGGGTCACTATGAGTCGGAATCGACCCGATGGCAATGAGTTTGGTTTTTTTTTTGGTTTTATCCTGGTGGTGGGAAACACTGGCAGTGTAGTGGTTAAGAGCTATGGCTGCTAACCAAAACGTCAGAAGTTCAAATCCACTAGGTGCTCCTTGGAAACCATATGGGGCAGTTCTACTCTGTCCTGTAGGGTTGCTACGCGTCGGAATCAACTCGACGGCAACGGGTTTGTTTTTTTTCACCCTGGGGGTGCAGTGGTTATGGTCTTGGCTGCTAACTGAAAGGCTGGCAACTCAAACCCACCAGCAGCTCCAGAGGAGAAAGATCTAGTCTGCTTTCATAAAGATTAACTAACTAACCCACTGCCGTTGAGTTGATTCCGACTCCTAGCAACCCTACAGGACAGAGTAGAACTGCCCCATAGAGTTTCCAAGGAGCACCTGGTGGACTCGAACTGCCGACCATTTGGTTAGCAGCTGTAGCCCTTAACCACTATGCCACCAGGGTTTCGTCATAAAGATTACAGCCTTGGAAAGCCTACGGGGGTTCTATTCTGTCCTATACAGTCGCTGGAGTTAGAATGAACTCCATAGCATACAACAAGACCACCCCCCACCTGACCAGGTGGATTAAAAAGAAGTCAGATGTGAACCCTAATGTAAACTATGGATTTTCATTAATAATAATGTATCTATATTGGTTTATCAAGATGTTAATCACAGAAGAAACAGTGTACAGGAGGGAGAGGGGATATATGGAAACTCTGTATTTTCTGCACAATTTTTGCAAACCTAAAACTGCTCTAAAAGATAAAGTCTGTTTTTTAAAAAAAGATGCAAAACAATGTAGAGTGGAGATAGATAGGATTACAGGCATATGAAGAGCCTGGAAACTGAGGACCCTGCAGAGAGAGACTGAGATATAATAGCAGTACTATCCTGTCTCTGCTGCTCTCAAGGAATCAAGAGGACCCATGAGGAAAGTCACTATCTTCAGGCAAATTCCATGGCAAGTGAGTGTCTCCTTTATGTGCTAAGATACTCATAAGAGGATCTGAGTTTTCTGGTGAGATTTAATCACATCATAAGCACATAATGAGGCTGAGTACTCATGAGGGCAAATAAGGTGAGTAACAAAACTGAAGGAAATGCCACATTGTCCATTTTGTGTATGCCCTCAATCCTTCATACATTATTGCCTTCTAGAAAATACTACCCTTGATGCATACTTGCCTTTTTCTCCTTTGGAGCCTCTTCTTCCTGGAGGACCCATTTTGCCTTTTATTCCTTGTGGTCCAGGGTTCCCAACACTACAATATATAACTTTACGGTGGGTAAGGGGTGGACAGAAAAGAATCACATATTTTTTTAGGAATGTCTTCTATAGGACAAGTTTTAGTGTCTCTTGCACTCACATCCTCTTTCCTAAGTTTCCCTTCTTTTCCTTATACTTTCTTCCATTCCCTTCCTATGATTCTTTCCCTCTGACATCTGATCATGTACAGAGATAGACCATATGCTGTCATACCACATATCTGGTATCACAACCATTTATAAAGCCATCCTTAATCCCAGTCTAATTTAGTAGCCTGCAGAACAAAGTAATGAAACACAAAACAAACAAATAAATGAACAAATTAAAAAAAAGCTAAGAGTCAGCAAACAGCTTTCCATCCCCTTTATTGGCAATCACTACCTAATGAAAAGAGCATAAAGCAGGACATTTCAAAGCAAAATTTCAGAGACATCTGAGATGGCAGACAAACCACCAACAATAAATTCTGTTCTCTCCCAAAAATCTCATGAAAAAAAAAAAAAAAAGGACAGTGAAAGGACATAAGACCACAGGACCAAGAAAAAGGGAAAAGAAACAATAACAACAAAATTTTAGAAGGACATAGCAGATCTTGGAAAGCTGAATCCCAAGCTGGCCATTGGGAAAGCAATTATTTCTACACGTGTAGCTGGCTCTTGGATTATTTGCCTCTATTTTGCCATTCAACATGTCTGTATTGTTATTTCCTAATTTTTCCATTTAAACGTTATCCTTTGACTTCCTTCTAGAGAAGGTGAATTCTATCATTCACACTTAAAATTCCCAACAGAGTAATTTCACATACTTTAATTGACATTAAGAGTCCAACCTCAGTTTACTTATTTCTAAAAAAAGACTTAGTACTAACTCAGCTCATGAAATATTATATACCCTCGAAATTACCTAAAAAGTCATATTTTTTGAATGACCCTGCAGCATCAAACGTAACATAAATGCTAACGAAGATGAATGAGGATCACTTTACCATCTGATCCTGGGGGTCCCTGCAGTCCTGGCGCTCCGGGCAGGCCAGGTGGTCCTGGGTTTCCTGGTTTTCCTGGAGCAGCTCTCCCAGGAATACCAGCTGTCCCTGGAAGCCCCGGACGACCAGGAAACCCTCGGGGCCCTGGAGGTCCCATCATGCCTCCAAGAGAAATCAATAATGAAAATCACATATACTATCAGAGTGAGCTTTTCTGCAGAAGAAAGCAAAATCCAAGAGCTTCCTTACGCCACTGAACTTTTTAAAGAAAAAGAGCTAAAAAATAATGAATATCACAGCCATCAAAATGCCTTGCCTCCTTGTAAACAAGCACACAAGTGGTCACACACACGTCCGGGGAATCAGATTTTCTTAGTTTTTCCCCGTTTTATGGGGTTACTGGCAAAGAAACACATATTATTTAATTGCAATTAAATTTTTTGGCATTTTCCACCTTGATAACTTAGTAAAAATAATCTGAATAAACATGTTAGCACATTTAAAGACCCAAAATATAGACACATCATTGTCTCTGTAGAAGGTAAAATACCACTCTTTCCAGGGTAGCCTCAGAACTATTGGGCTATATACACTCTACTATGCAAGGCTGGGGTTCAATTCCAAGTGTCTTGACTCCAAAACCCTGCTTACTCCACGGTAAATATTATACATAATTATAAAATCAAAATATGTAAAGGCTATAAAGGAGACCTGGTGACACAGTGGTTAAAGTGTTCTGCTGCTAACCAAAAGGCCAGAGGTTTGAACCTACCAGTCACTCCAAGGGAGGAAGATGTGGCAGTCTCCTTCCGTAAAGACTGACAGCCTTGGAAACCCTAGGGGGTTGCTATGAGTCGGAATCGACTCTAAGGGAATGGGTTTTTAAGAGCTATATACATTACCAGGAGCCTTGGTGTCATAGTGGTTAACAGCTTGCTTGCTAATCAGAAGGTCAACAGTTCAAATCCACCAGCTGCTCCTTGGAAACCCTATGGGGCAGTTCTACTCCATCTTATAGGGTTGCTATGAGTCAGAATCAACTCGACAGCAATGGGCTTGGGCTTTTTTGTTTGTTTGTTATTTTTAAGGAGTTCTGGTGGTGCAATGGTTAAGCACTTGGCTGCTAACTGGAAGGTCAGCTGTTCAAACCCATCAGCCACTCCATGGGGGAAATTACCTGGAGATCTGCTTCTGTAAAGATTACAGGCTAGGAAACCCTGCAGGGCAGTTCTACTCTGTCCTGTAGGGTTGCTATGAGTCAGAATCGGCACACAACAACTGTTACATTTAAGTTGGAATCTCCTAGAGACACTTGTTTCTTATTCCAATTGTGTTTTGACTTCAATCTGCTGGAGGCACTATTTTATCATAAACAAGCCTGAAAGAAGTAATCTAAGACCAGAGTCTAGTGCTTCAAAATATTCTAACAGAATATTCTATAAGACTGATACAGCCCTGCGTCAATTAACCAAAACCTTGCTATCTACATATTAATCAACTGTACATCACTTGACTACCTCCGTGGTTATCAGAGCTCACAATCTGCCAGTGACATTCCTGGAAGATCAATCAAGAATTCATATTAACAGTTGAATATCTCCAGAAACTTCTTATTCTTTGTCCATAAACATAAGAGATACAGGCTGGATAAAATTACATTTATTCAAGACTTTTCTCCTCAGAGGTTTAATCTGTTCTCCTGGGCTCACAGAACGCAAATCTCCTCTAACCTTCTCTTCCTAATCTCACTAAGAATATCAACCACCACAGCACTTGAAAGACTTCAAAGTACTTAGGTCAACAGGACTCTTTCCCAGGCTCTTCATCAAATATCACGGTGACCTACAGTTGCTTTATTTATTTTTGAGGGGGTAGGGCTGTGTTTTGTTTGTTTGTTTTTTTAACCAAGTTTGAATCAAAGTTTTATTTTTTAATTTATACATTTTTATTTCTGTGTTTCATGTAGGAGGTTTAAATTGGGGCCTAGACAGATGAATTGAATTTAACAGGAGGGAGAGCCTTCCAGGAGGCTGGAAAAGGTGAATAAAACACTAACTCTAGCAGCAGTTCCCAAATTTATCTGCATGTGATAACTTGTGGGAAGCCTGTTACACATGCATATTCTTCAAAATACCCCTGAGATGTTGCTGATAGGTGGTGTTAAGTCGGTTCTGACTCATAGTGACCCTTTGTACAACAGAATGAAGCATTATCTGGTCCTGCGCCATCCTCACAATCATTGCTATGTCTGAGTCTACTGTTGCAAACACTGCGTCAATCCATCTTGTTGAGGGTCTTCCTCTTTTTCATTGACCCTCTACTTTACCAGGCATGATGTTCTTCTCTAGGGACTGGTCCCTCCTGATAACATGTCCTAAGTACGTGAGACGAATGTTCGTCATCCTTGCTTCTAAGGAGCATTCTGACTGTAGTTCCTCCAAGACAAATGTGTTCATTCTTCTGGCAGTTTATGGTATACTCGGTGTTCTTCACCAACACCATAATTCAAAGGCATCAATTCTTCTTTGGTCTTTCTTACTCATTGTCCAGCTTCTGAATGCATATGAGATGACTGAAAACACCATGGCTTGGGTTAGGTGCACCTTAGTCCCAAAGTGACATCTTTACTTTTCAACTCTTTGAAGTGTTAAAAAATGTTTAAAGGTCCTTTGCAGCAGATTTGCCCGATGCAATACATCGTTTGATTTTTTGACTGCTGCTTCCATGGGAATTGATTATGGATCCAATTAAAATGAAATCCTTAACAACTTCAATATTATCTGTTTATCATGATGTTGCTTATTGGTCCAAATAAATCCCTGAGATGGTGACTGAATATTTTTGAGGTGCATCCTGGGAAACTATTTCTTCCAAATAAGTAATTGACTGGTTTGAGTTCAGTGGTTCTTAACTCTGGCTGTACATTAGAGATGTTGTTAGCTGCCTTTGAGTTGGTCCGACTCACGCAGATCCCGTGTACAGAAGAACAAAATGCTACCTGATCCTGCGCCATCCCCACGATGGGTTGTGGTTCGAACGTTCCATAGGGTTTCACTGACTGATTTTCAGAAGTAGATCACCAGGCCTTTCTTCCTAGTCTGTCTTAGTCTGGAAGTTCTGCTGAAACCTGTTGATAGCAGAGCTACGCATAATAGCAACACGTAAGCCTCCACTGACAGACAGGTGGTGGCTGCGCATAAGGTACACTGGCCGAGACTCCAACTGGATCTCCTGCATGGAAGGTGAGAATTCCACCACTGAACCACCAGTGCCCCCATACTTTAGAAATACTAGGGCAGTTTTACAATACAGTTGACTGAACCCATCTCCCAAAGAGTCTGGTGTGCCTGATCTGGGATGGGGCACAGGCATCAGTATTTTTAGAAGTTCTTAAGGTGACCTGTGGCGCCCTGGTGGCAAAATGGTTAAGACCTGGCTGCTAACAAAAAGGTCAGCAGTTTGAATCCACCAGTTGCTCCTTGGAAACGCTCTGGGGCAGTTCTACTCTGTTCTATAGGGTCGCTCTGAGTCAGAACCCAGTCAACGGCAACAGGCTAAGATGATCTGTGTTGGAAGGAGAACAGCCAGAATGCTCCTTAGAAGTGAAGATGGCGAGACTTCGTCTCACGTGCTTTGGGCATGTTATCAGCAGGGACCAGTTCCTGGAGAAGGACATCATGCTTGGTAAAGTAGAAGGTCAGCAAAAAAGAGGAAGACCTTCAAAGAGATGGATTGACACAGTGGCTGCAACAATGGGCTCAAACATAGCAACGATCCTGAGGATGGCGCAAGACTGGATAGTGTTTTGTTCTGTTGTACACAAGGTCCCTGTGAGTCAGAACTGACCTGACAGCACCTTACAACAACAAGGTGATTTCAATATGTGCTCGAGTTGAAAACCATGGTGTGGATGATGATGTAGGAAAACTGGCAGGAAAAGACCCTTGAATTCTTACCTGCCCGGGCTTCCCCTGGTCTACCTGAGGGACCCGGGGGACCAGGCGGTCCAACTGCCCCCACTTCTCCATAGTGGCCAGGGAACCCCGGATCCCCTGGAGGGCCTGCCAAAGAGAATTGTACATATGAATAGATTAATGTTTATATACGTATTAAAATTTAAGCACACTTCCTTTTTGTGAGGCTTAGTAAAGGATAATCTGACTGTTTTGCAGTATTTTTTTTACCACATTTAAAGTAGAGTATCTGAGGTCTGGACCTCTCCGCTGCCCCTCTTCTGCAGACACATGAACTTTGAGTGGAGCTCTGTCATTGATTTAGGCCAGGGTGGTGCAAGTGGTTAATGCGCTCAGCTGCTAGCTGAAAGACTGGAGGTTTGAGGCCACACAGAAGCATCTCAGAAGAAAGGCCTGGCGAACTACTCATAAAATATCAGCCATTAAAAACCCTATGGGGCACAGTTATACTCCGGCACACATGAGGTCGCCATTAGTAGGAAGTGACTTGATGGCAACGGGTTTAACTTTCTTTTTTCCTTCATGGCAGCATCTTGCGGTACATATTAGTCAAATGGCTTTATACTTTTTTTAGTGATTAAAAAAAACTAGTTTCTGAAAAGTGACATACTTAAAACCTTGGTATACAGCTTACACACTAAAATAAAAGTTGATATCTTATGCCAATAGAAACGAACTAAGGGCACATCACTTCCTGAACGTGTATCATTACATACTGATGGCCAAATGCAGGTATTTAGCCTACCTAGTGTGCTAAGGGGAAACCCTGGTAGCGTACTGGTTAAGAGCTACAGCTGCTAACCAAAAGGCTGGCCGTTCAAATCCACCAGGCACTCCTTGGAAACTGTATGAGGCAGTTCTACCCTGTCGTATAGGGTCGCTAGGAGTTGGAATCTACTTGACGGCAACAGGCTTGTTTTTTTTGTGTGTGTGTGCTAAATACCTAGTGTACTGGAACAGGGTCATGTTGGGGCCACTCAAATCCCATTTCGGAGTAATTTACAGAGGAATTGAAGAGAACACAAACCTTTGAGTGGAACAGGTGGAGTTAACAAAACACCTGGTGGTCCTCGGTGTCCACGGTCTCCAGGATCCCCCTGAAATCATGCATTCATTCACTCTTCTTAGAAAGATTCATATTTTTCTCAAGTCGCCTGGCATTAAATAAATATTAGAAGGACCACGAGTGCATTTATAATAAGACATAGAGATTGTAGGCTGGCTAGAGAAATGAATGACTCAGAATTCTAGGAGGAAGAACGATGCATCCAACCTGCCACCTACGAGCAGAAGTCAATGACCAACTGGCAAAACTCACACAAAAGAAAATAATCTAAAAACTCCAGCCAAATTAGGCCATCTGCATAAATTAGATACCTCTCAAGCCATTAAGTTTCTTCAATATCTACAGGCATTAACCTCTATCTTGGCACTTCAGGACCAAGAGCTGGCTTATTCAACTAGCAAGTTCTGATTCTAGATTTTATTTTAGCAGCAAATGTCCTCCCTTCCCCGTTTATTCCCTTACTGCCTCCCTGGCTTGTTCTGAGTGAGTACTACATACGAGGTCACAGAGGTGACAAAGAAAAGGAAGAAACGCAGTCGTGGTTAAAAGCAGGGAGATCTCAAGGGCTCCCTTCATTTTTTTTTTAATAATTTATTTGTTGTTGTTGTTGAAAATATATGCAGCAGAACATATACCAATTCAACAATCTTTACATGTACAATTCAGTGACATTGATTACGTTTTTCAAGTTGTGCAACGCTTCTCACCCTCCTTTTCTGAATTGTTCCTCCCCCATTGACATAGTCACTACCCTCCAAACTTCCTATCTAACTTTTCGAATTACTGTTGTCAGTTTGATTCCATACAGATAGTTCTTTAAAAGAGTACAACATTCCAGGCAGACATTCTTTACTAAGTAAGTCAAACTATTGCTTGGTTTAAAGAAGACAGCAGGGGATATTTTTGGTTTCAGGCTTTAAAGATTTCCTCAGGGCAATAGTTTTGGGGGGTTCTTCCAGGCTCAAAGGCTCCAGGAAGTCTGGATTCCATTGAGAATTTGAATTCTGTTCCATACTCTCTCCCTTTTGATCAGAATTCTACATAATCTTTGATCAAGTCCCCTTCATTTTTAATCTTGATACTGTTTTATCCCTATGGAATTTTTGAAGCTTTCATTATTATTCACCTCCTAAAAGATCATTTCTCAAATGTAATATGTAATCATTACAACATATCTTAGCGTAATCTAAACAAAATTAACTTGTCCTTTACAAAAAGTTAAGGAGCCCTAGTGGTGCAGTGGTTAAAGCACTCAGCTGCTAACCGGAAAAGTTAGCAGTTAGAACCCACCAGCCAATCCACAGGAGAAAGATGCAGCAGTCTGCTTCTACAAAGATTTACAGCCTTGGAAACCCTATGGTGCAGTTACATTTATGAACAATTCTTTAAATTATTTTTTTAAAATAAATTAGATAACATAAAGGATACAAAGTTTTATCAAGGCTCTACTTGAAAAGGCTCACTTTTTTACCTTTGAGCCAAGAAATCCAAACGGCCCAGGATCACCAACCAGTCCTGGTTCCCCCTACAAACAACCACAAACATGCCTTTTGTTAGGAAAAAAAAAAGTGATAGAGTGCCAAATTATCTCATTTATATTTAATTTGAATGATGCATGATCACTGAGATGCTGTGCAGTTTTAACTCTGCTTATAGGTTGTACCAGACAAAGTCTTGTGTTTTAGTTCTTGTATCCACAGCTAAATCAGGCAATTCACAAAAAGAATGTGTCTGTCTGTCTTTCCAATTACATGCTTCTGAGTGCCTGCATACAAAAATACTATTTTTGAATGATACTGAATTGTGTTTACTAATGAAAACTTATTTGTCACCCACCTCTATAATGGTGTATGGAGCCCCGGTGGCACAGTGGTTAAGAGCTCGGCTGCTAACCAAAAGGTCAGCAGTTTGAATCCAGCAGCTGCTCCTTGGAAACCCTATGGGCCAGTTCTACTCTGTCCTATAGGGTCACTATCAGTCAGGATCAACTTGACAGCAGCAGGTTTGGTTTGGTAATGGTATAATGGTATATATTTACCTTTAATCCTGGAAAGCCTGGAACTCCATGGGAACCAGGGTCACCCTAATAAATTCACAAAAATTAACACAAGCAGAATTAAATGAAAACGCATGAACCAGTTCAATGTAGCATTTTCCATCTCATGAGGTTGCTTCATAGATATTTAATCTTGTCTGCAAAGGTAGCTGAATAAAAGCAAACAAATATAAAATAGATTGCATTTCTTTATAACAGTTGCTATTTCAGTTGACCTTTGATCAGTCTTATTCATAAAATCCATGTCACCGCCAGTGTTTCAAATCAAGAACATATTTTGTTGTTGTTGTTGCACCTTTTATTTTAATTTAGTTAACTAACGCTTGCACTGGGCCAAATAATTTTGAAATCATTGCAATATAATTCGTCTGGAGATGAAGAGTTGCTCTGTGCATTATCAGCCTCACAAATTACCGTGGAAGCCACTACTGTCCCATTAGGCACAAAATCCACAGCCAAGTAAACTCAATGTGTACGCCTGCTGGGGTCTGGCCTCCATGATGATTCATGAATGAGGATGTCTACTAGCCACCTGGGAGGTGACGTTTGGGCCTGACGCTGTGCTTTTATTCTAGCTACTGCCCCTAGATCATCACCTTATCTTATCAACTAGGCTGAAATGCGCAATTCCAAGCTATTATCACACCGACACTGAGCCAGACCGGAAATGTCACAATCCCATTACTTTCCCCCAATCCTTCCATCTTCTGCTTTCTCGTTTTATTTAAATGGTGTCGATGGGAGGGATGCTCTGGGAAATTTAGCTATTATACTATTCTTATCCAAAATACATGGTCCTTATTTGAGGTATCTCTCACTTTTGAGCACGCAGAAATATTGATCTAGACTGCTCTGTCCAGGACAGAGCTGGAGAAAAATGTAGAACAAAATTTTAACTCACAAAAAAAGACCAGACTTACTGGCCTGACAGAGACTGAAGAAACCCCGAGAGTATGGCCCCCGGACACCCTTTTAGCTCAGTATTGAAGTCACTCCTGAGGTTCACCATTCAGCCAAAGATTAGACAGGCCCATAAAACAAAACGAGACTAATGGGGCATAACAGTCCAGGGACAAGGACTAGAAGCCAGGAGGGGACACGAAAGCTGGTAACAGGGAACCCAAGGTTGAGAAGGGACAGTGTTGACATGTCATGGGGTTGTTAACCATTCTCATAAAACAATATGTGTACTGTTATATGAGAAACTATTTGTTCTGTAAACCATCATCTGAAGTACAATTAAAAAAAAAAAAAGAGTGGGCAAAGAAGAAAGAAAAGAATTTAAAAAAATAAAAAATATTGATCTAGTCTTATAAGAATGTGGATGAGAAATGTCTCCCAACTCGCTGAAGTTAACAGGGGTATAAGTGACTCTTACCCGAGGTCCTGGGAATCCAATAATACCTTTTTCTCCTTTTGGCCCAGTGCCAGGTTTTCCCTTTAAGACATAATGGTGTTTAGAGACATTCAAGGAAAAACATTTCAGCAATACTCAAAGAAAAAGCAAAAATTCTTTCCAAAAGCTTAAAGAAAACTTGATTATTTTGGAATAGACACCCTAAAGGATGATGATAAAATAGTGAAAAATCTAGTAATATATATTATCATTTAAAGCAATGATAATACCATGTAACTGTTTTAAAAATTAAGATAGCACATCATTCAAATTAAAGAGAGAGAGTACTTAAATAAGCTACCTTGAATCCAAAAGGTCCTGGTGGCCCAGTAACTCCAGGCATTCCTTTTATACCCTGCAGATCACAACAAAGACCATCTGGCTTATTCTTATTATTTAGCATACTGAATTCAATCTCTTTCAGAAATCTCTTCTTTTGATAACCTGTTTTATTAACTTTTTTTTTAAATAAGAGATTACTCTTCAATTGTCACTAGTTAGCAATTGAAACCCAAGCAGATTAATAAAGCTGACACTATCAGGCCAGCTCTCTGTGTGAGAGGTGTAACTGTGGGACGCAGGAAGGGACCACTATGGAACCAGGACTCTAGATGCAAATTGAAAGTGCAGCCATTGAGAAGAGTGGCTCATTCTGAGAAAGGCAGAGAAATTTAGCCCAGTAACCAAAAAGTGGAAACAGAACCTTCTATTGGCGTCAGGAACATCAGTGCTGGAGGCTGACAGAGGAATTAATATTTGCCAAGAGTCTTTTATGAGCCCAGCTCTATGCATTTGTTACCATGTCAGTTAGCAAAAAACCTGTATATAATTGAGCTTCCAGTGGTCTTCTCAGCCCATACATCAAGGACAACATGAATGGGGTCTTCTGTCTTGGAGGACATGTCACAATTTAACATTCTCAGCTAGGATCTCCCACCTAGCAGCTGAATAAGCTTGAGAATGTTCTTAACCTTTCCGAGGTTCATCTCCCTCCTCTGTACAGTGGGGTAATAACAGTGCCCACCTGATAAGGTTCTTGTGGGATTATAGCGATGATGCAGGGAAGGTGCTCAGCACATTATTAGCACAGAGTATGTGTTCAGAAAATGTTCACTGACAGTACTTTACCCAGGTAAGGTACGGATGTGGGGATTACCTTTTCTCCTTTATAGAGACAAAAATCAGGTGGCTCCACCAACAGGGTTGGTCCTGGAGAACCTTGCCGGCCAACTTCACCCTTAAAAAAAAATGAAGATAATAAAATTTCAGATTATGTTTTGAAACACAGAAGACTTTATCCAAATTACACTGCAGGGTCATGGATTTAAAATGTAAATCATGGCAGGTACATCATGTCATTTTAAATGATATTTATTAGTTTTCTTATTAAAAATGTAATACATACTTATTGTTAAAAATAAATTTTAGAAATTAAAGTGATCCATAATCCTACCACCCAGAGACAATCTCTATTAAAATTTTGGTATAGTTCTTTGTGTTGCGTATCTGTATATGTGTGTATGGGTATGTGCCTGTGATATATATAAAACATATATGTGAATAATGATTTTTTAAAATAATTTACTAATTACTAATATATTACAATTACCATAATACTATACAATCAACATTCAATAATTATTTAATAATTTAAAATATACTATATAATTTATATTTTATAAATTTATATTTTTTATAATTTTATATTTCCCTTTTATAACAATACTATTTTGTGAGCATTTTCCTATTATACTAAAAACTCTTCAAAAATATTGTTTTTAATGCCTATACAACAATCTATGATAAGAATGAACTATCATTTACTAAACCATGACACTCTGGTTAGGTTTAGGTTATTTACAATTTATTGCCAGATGTATAAATAGAAATAATTTTTTCAATAATATTTTAGAACTCACTGTATGAAATAATTAGCCAAAAGTTTTTATTGGAACCATCACAGATTCTAGTCTCTTGGAAAAGAAAATGTTCTTTGAATTTATTCTGCCACAGTACAACAAAAAATTCTCACCCTCAATTAGAAGATAATTATTTGGTACTTTTCTGAATATTATTATTATTCTACACTTGAATCATCCTCCCTCTAATTTCATAGCTAAAAACAGGTCCTTGGGCAGGTCACTTGCATTTGCAAACCAGGCCCTTACTGATTTGCAAATTACTTTGCAAATTACTTTGGGGGAAATACCTAAAATTCATTTCTGCTCGCTATTTTCCTTAACTCCTCTAAACTAAACGTCACTTTCCTTGTCTGTGAAATGGGATTTATACATTATCTTCCTCTAAGTATTATTTTATTAAAGAAATAAAATGCTTAGTACATATAAATGCTTTCTATGTTCAGTGGAGCAAAGTAAATATTCCAATATATAGTTACAAATCACTTTAGCTACAGTTTTTTATTTCCCCTAGTAATTCAAACCATTAACGCTCTTGATAAATGGAGTTTGGGAAGCAGAACAATGTTTCAAGTAACATTATTAAATATTAAAAAAAACAACAACAAGTATTCAGCCATAAAATCAAGCAGTGACTAGAGAATCAACACACATTAAATAATAATCAGAACAACTTCTGCAGCACATATATTCCAACATCTGCTTCTCTGTGCAAATGTGGATACCTACCGGGTCTCCCTTTTGCCCCTTAACTCCCACGCCAGGATTACCCTGAAAAGAAAAAGGAAAAAAAAAACAAAAACAAAAAACTAACTGCTTTTAATTTTTAAAAAGCGATCAAAAGCAAATAAGGCTTCTGGCTCAGCAATTTATTGAAGATTATCTAATTATTTACTAGTATTTAGTTTAACAGTGCTATCAAGTGATCTCATTTATTATGCAGAACTGAAAGATATATTTTGAGCTTTAGCAGTAGCAGGAAAACCAACCTGGGAAAGGAATTCTGTCGATAGCCAGAAGTTATAAAGAGAAACTACAGGTTAATTATTGGGAAGAAAAATTATTTTCAATTTTAATCTTGAAGGCCAGGGAGATGAAGACGGGCAATATATTAAATATTTTATGAAGTCTAATAAGAGGAAAGATACAACTTAACAATACCAAGATCAGTTATTCCATTGTAGCTGAGCTCTATTTGGTTGTCTTACTCTTGGCTGCCTACCTTCAAACCTGGACTCCCAGGAGGGCCAGGAGGACCCTAAATCAGTGGCAAACAAACACAGATCAACGGTCAGTCACAGAAACATGAATGTGTCTTCACTGGTTACCCCAAGGTCCTATTTGGGAAACCCTTCACTTTAAAGCATGTACAATGCACTTTCTATCACGGATGGGCTGTGTTGTTTATGAAGATGAAGCTGATGGCTGACCCCAGGGGACCTGTGGTTTAAGCTGGATTTCCAGTAAAAGTGGTGGGTTTGCGCTGATTCATCAGGTTATAATTTCTCAAAGAACCCCCTTGTGCCCGACCCAAGACTACAATGTTGCTTTGTTACTTTATTTAAGCATCAACTCTGAGTACCGGAGGGACCATTGTACTTACTGTTAACCCCAGCTCTCCTGGAAAGCCCATTGGGCCTGCTGGTCCACTCGCTCCCCTAGATCCCTAAACACAGGAAAAATCAGTGCATTAGTAATACCCAAAATCATAACCATGTTTCATAGCAAAAGCTTCATGTAATCCCAGCTGGAAAAAATCAAAACCAGTAGCCATCAAGTGTACTCTGATTCATGGTGGCCCCAAGTGCATCAGAGTAGAACTGTGCTCCAGAAGTTTTTCAATGGCTGATTTTTCGGAAGTAGATCACCAGGCCTTTTTTCCAATGTACCTCTGGGTGGACTCGAACCTACAACTAAATGATTCAGAGCTAGCTTCACGGGCATGAGAACTGTGCAGCCACACGAGGTGCCATGCTTGGAAGGGCTCTGCGCTTGGTTTAATGCTCTGCTGTCACCATCTTGAAATTCTGAATAAATTTTGAACATGGAACCCACATTTTCATTTTGCTCCAGGCCCCACAAATTAGGTAGCTGGTCCTGCTGGGATGAAAAAAAACTTAGGCCGAGGAGCAGATAAAAGCATGTGACCTGCTCAGGAGACTTACTGGGAAGCCGGGAGGTCCTGGGTCCCCTCTGTCTCCCTGTAATAATAACACACATTGCATTATAAGATCAACACAGTTTTCCAAATCTGGAAATTATGTAAAAATAGAAATACACATATGAGTCATTTGGGTTGGTTGAACGGTGATGTTTGTTCAGTTTTTCAGTGTTGAGAAGCACATGTGGTAGGACTCTCTATAAGTTATTTACTCTTTCCATTCTTATGCCCTGAATTCTACTTCTGCTCTGCCAAAACCAGAGAAGGGGAGCTGCAGTTGTGATAACATGGAATCAAGGTGAGATTTCATCTTCCAGTTAAAAATGCTCTAAATGTTCAGTCCAAGGGTCTCATTTCTTCACAGTTTAACTGTTTCTGGTCTTAATTTTCAGACCTCAGCTTGTTTTACAGACACTCTGCCCCTTTTTACCACCTTACAGTAGATGTAGGAGCCCTGGTGGCGCAGTGGTTAAGAGCTGGGCTGCTAACCAAAACATCAGCAGTTCAAATCCACCAGCCACTCCTTGGAAACCCTACGGGGCAGTTCTACTCTGTCCTATAGGGTTGCTATGAGTTGGCATCGACTCGACAGCACAACACAGTAGACATAAAGAGAACTGGCGTGGAAATTCCTTGTGATTCCGCCATGAGACACAACCTGCATTAAAGAATCCAAGAGTGTACCTTCTCTTGAATACAGGCACTGAAGAGCATGGTTTCTCAAAGGTTATTGATCTGCCAACCACTTTGATTAGATGAGGAATTCTCCACTGAATTATTTGTAGTTAAAATATTGTAGTATTAATACTTGCCATCCAATATAATAAAAGTCACTGATATTGAACCTAAAAATTATGGAAAACTTCATAGCACTGTCCTTGATAAATTAAACACTTTAGTGTGTTTTAGCAAGGAATGATATACAAACATTCAGAATAAAGTCTCAGATACCACCTCATCTCTCTAATACGAGAAGCCATGAATAAGTAGAAGGAGATCAGTAGAAATGATGAATCAAAAGGACAGATACACAGTACATTTTCAAGACGTGGTCATTTCTCTTAGGGAAGAATATTCTATAGCAATCAGATAAAACTAGTTCTAGATTGTTTCTATTAGTCCCTACTAAACACAAAAGTGTTTAATTTATTAAGGACAGTGTTATAAAGGTCTCCCTAATTTTCAGGTTCAATATCGGTGACTTTCATTACACTGGACGGCTCAAGTATTAATATTACAATATTTTAACCACAAAATAATTTAATGGTTATCAACTGAGTGTGATTTTGACTCCCAGGGGACATTTGGCAATGTCTGTAGACATCTCTGGTTGACACAATTGGGGAGGTGCTACTGGCACTTAGTGGGTAGAGCCCAGAGACACTGCTCTATATCCTATAATGCACAGGACAGCCCCCACATCAAAGAATTATCTAGCCCAAAATGTCTATAGTGCTGAGATGGGGAAACCCTAAAATAAATGTACCCCCTGCATCTCTGCAGGAGTAGTTGGGCAGTACTGAAATTTTATAGTCCAAGCAACTAAAGCCAGTCGCTTCGTACATGAAGCACGGTGCCTGTTCCATGGGTCAGGGTAATGATAAAATCCAGTGTGCTCAGGGACATTTCAAAGGAAATGCCTATCCATATGCTTCCTGCATGGGTTTACTTATATGGAAACAATTTTTTAAAAGCAAACCATGATCAGCATGCTTACCTGAATACCTTTGATGCCACGTAAAATGAACACTGAATTTCCTTTTTCTCCATTTTCTCCAGGAAGACCCTGAAAATAAAATATTCATGGAAGAGGAAAAAGCACAGTGCAACTTCCATTTTTTTTTCTTTATGAAATGTTAGTCATCAATAAAATCACCATGGTACTCATGTTCTGCTAGTGGAGATTTCTCTATTCTCTTTATTATTATCATCTTAGGTTCTGAGATATATATACATATATATATTCAATATTCAGTTAAGATCCATTAAAGAATACTTTAAGACAGGGTATCTACTAATATTTACAACTATTTAATAATTATTCACCAGAAGAATTGCATTTTTGCTCACAATATAATGCACATGCATTATTCTTATGAATAACCAATTTTGCAATGGTCAGTTAATGATTTATACCCTGAAAATAGTACATAAAAAAAAAAAAGTGAATTCATTCATTTCAGCATTTGTGTTCAAAATACAGCCTATGTATTCTTTGAAGAATTACTTAAAAAAAAAATAGCATGTTCCTTTTAGAAGGTTTTTGTACATAGCAGCTAGTTGCTTAGGGCATTTTCAAACAGTAAACAAAATACCTCAATGTATTATTTTTCCCCCGATACTTAATATCTTAATATTGTTCTTCACTTAGCTACCACACAGTATTCTATCATCTTCATATATCAAGCTCCTATGAAGGACATATAGAATTCAAAGGTAATCCCTTTTAGAAGTGGGCCTATCTTTGGCTTCAAATAGGAGATACTTAACAGTTTCATGATAAATTACACCAACTGATTACTTGAGCAAGCAGACTTGTCTGTACGGGTGGTCCTTGTTTTGCACAGTTCTGATACGCATGAATTTCAGATACCACAGTTAAGTTAAATAACACCAGCTTCCAACAACATGACTCCAATTTCAGTTACCATAGTATATTACAATTGATCTCATCATTCCCAGATTCCATATTTGAGAACTTGCTTGCTTGCTAAAATTTATTTGCAACCCTCAAATCAATTCTCACAGAGCTTTCACAGTCTTTGGAGGACACGTGCTTGGTGGTGAAAACTTTAAGTCCCCAGCACGCACGTTCCCAGCTGAGCTCAAACAAGCAACACTCTGCCTTGTTTCAGTGCTCATACTGTAAACAATTGCCCTTTTGTGGTCTACTTAGTGTCACATTTTTCATATTTGCGTTTTTTGTTGGTGATTTGGCTGTTTAAAATAGCTCCTAAGTATAGCGCTGAAGTGCTATCGAGTGTTTCCAAGCACAAAAAGACTGCGACGAGCCTTATGGAGAACGTATGTATGTTAGACAAGCTTTATTCAAGCATGAGTTATCGTGCTGTTGGCTGTGAGTTCAGTGTTAATGAATCAATAGTATCTATTAAATAAGGTATCTTTAAATAGCAACATACATGAAGCTAGGTTATGTACTGATGGGCTGATGAAAATGTTTAGACCAGTGGTTCATAGGAACACAATCTTGTGTTCCTCCTAGGAGCAATGGTTCAGTATTCACTAATTCAGTGTTCATGGGGACTTTACAGACCATAACTACCACAAATAATGAAAACTGACTGCAGCTGAGTAATTCACTGCGAGGTCTTCAGCCCACAAATCACTACATAAATAACAGACACAAATTGTGATCAGTGACTGATCACATCACTTCTTTCAAAGTCTGTTGGTGAATGGTCACTGCACATCGTTATCCAGGTCACACACAGGCAGCAAAGTGTCTAGCTGTGTTGTCTCCTTGACTCCCAGTGATAAACCCAAAAGCTACTTTATAAAAATTGGTAATTGAAAGAGAGAACTGATCAACAAAGGTAAAAGTGAAGCAAACAAATGAAAAAAATGATAATGCTGGCTGTGAAACTTGAATGTAAATGGAGCTATAGAAGAAATAGCTGATCATGGGAATGTTGACACTGTCATTCAAGAAGCTGTATATATGCAGCCAGAGGAATTTAATGAAGGCAAATTTATTAACCTAAAAGAGGAAAGTGGATGTGATGAAAAGATGAAGATGTTCCAGAGGAAGTGACACAGACAAAAAACTTCACATTAAAGGAATTCTTAGAGATATTTCACAATATTGGAAGCTGATCCAAAATTAGAAAGGAGTATGACAATTTGCCAAGGCATAGAAAAGACGCTTACTCCATACTATAAGTTATATACCCTCTCCTCACTTATCAACATGGTTAGGTTCCAAAGACCAGGTTGTTATGTGAAATTGGCATTATGTAAAAATGGAGGATGACTACATCAGATGACAAAACGGAGGATGACTACATCATTACAAAACTGCCAAATCACATCATTACATAACTGCCAAATTATAGCATTATATAACTGCCAAACCACTGAGAATAATGGACCAGCCAAATGGACACATAACCTTAACCATCACAGCCAGTGTTACTCTCACCTCGCACCTTGACATTTGTAACTACCAGATGTATATTGTTAATGCACAAAATAGTCGGAAAGTAGAATTTTTACTGTTGTTGTAAATGCAAAATGTCAGATAAGAAGAGAGTTGATTAGCGAGGAGAAGGTGTATAAGGATAAGAAAGAAAGCACTATTTAAACTACTCTTGATAAGTTTTTTATGATGAAGTAAAACACTTTAATTCTCAATGTTTCTAGCATTTTAAATTATATTCTACTAAATAAATATTAGGTTTTTTAAAAAATTTCCCTACATATTTATAACTGACAGTAGGAGTTTTTAATGTTTTAACAAAATTTTTAAAGGACATGGAAAAATTATAATTTTTCTCATTGATTAATAAGATGGTTTTGTACAGTTTCAGCTTGCACGGTCATTCTCACCATCCACATTACCATGCAAAGTGAGGACTACCTGTATATATATGAAATGGGTCGGGGGAAGGAAGTTGCTTTGCAAGGAGACCAAGATGGCAGACTTCAGTATTGGTGGTCCATACTACATGCTGTGTTAAACTTAAAATTGGGAATTCCTCCTCTCTTGAATGTTCCACGGACACTTATGAAGTTAGGTCCCATTTTAAGACAAGAAATGTACATTTACTCAACTGCACTTGAGTCGTCAAATTGCTGAGTTTGAAAGTAAAGGGTGGTTGAGAAGCTTGAAAGATAATTGTTCTTCATACTTAGTACCATAAGAAAGATGTGAGTATGGCAATTCTTTTTGAGTTCTGTGTTCAGACCAGATCCACTAGGATCTGGAGCAATAGGAAAACTCACGAGGAAAAAGAAGGATGACTATGGTGGTGATCAGAAAAAAACTTTTTAGACTGAATCTTGGAAAATGATATTTAATTAGGGAGTGGAGAGTCTGAGAAAAAAATCACAGAAAATTAAATTTGAAGGGCCAAATCACTTCTAATCTTGATTTAAGTGAAAAAAGAAAGAGATAGAGAGAATATAAGGTGGAGAGGAAAGGGTGGTTCCTACTGAAATTATGCTTAAATAAAAGTCCAAATTTTGGGGGGAAAAAAAAAAAGAAAGAACAACAACCCAAGAGCAGTAAAGATTTCTTCAAGTGCTACATATTGTCAACTGTTCCCGGGTATACATTCCAAACTCCTTCTATTTATCATCTTACAACTCGGGGCCAGAAAGCAAAAACCGACATTTCTCAGGTTCCTTTGCAGCTGGGCATGAATTAGTTGCATCTAGGTGTGGTACTTGGTGAGATGCGGAAGGCGACATGAGGAAGATGTGCTTTTCCTGGTACCGTTGTTGCTGCCAACCAAGCAGGAAGGTAGAAACAAGTGTTTGCTTGCTAGTATCTACATGCAGGGTGAGAGGCAGTGTAAGCTATAGTGCAGGCATCACTTCCTGACTTCCGGATCTCAGCCAAGTGTGAGACCTCGAAATCAGTAGTTCAGTGGTGGCCTTCCAGTTCCACTCCTCCAACGATTCCAGTAAGTATGAAATTCCCTGTATTAAATTCCTTTCCGTTCGAAATCCCTAGAAGGGTTCACATGTCTGCTCTGAACCCTGACCAATGAACAACATCAGTTTTGCTAATTGTCTTCCCTGCTCCCTTTCCCCTACCATCCGTTGTCTGCCCAGCAGCAGGGGCATCTTATTGAAACGTCAATCAGATCCTTCCTTAAAACCATTCAGCACAGCATGGAAAATAAAATAGAGTCTCCATCCACAGTCTACAAGGCCCCATGTGTCCTAGGTCCTGACCACCTCTTTGTCTTCGTCTCCTGGCCACCCCCATTTTATCATCATGCTCCAGGCACACTTGTATTAACTCTGTTTCTGGAACACACCAAGCCTAATCCTGCTTTAGGGTTTTTG
Source organism: Trichechus manatus latirostris (assembly GCF_000243295.1). Classification (NCBI taxonomy): domain Eukaryota; kingdom Metazoa; phylum Chordata; class Mammalia; order Sirenia; family Trichechidae; genus Trichechus; species Trichechus manatus. The sequence continues at coordinate 2,968,767 of NW_004444083.1, read as the reverse complement.
CACTTAAGATTCCTATTAGGATGAGTTATGAATGTCTTACTGGGCGTCCTCCTGGGCCAGGAGCTCCTCTTTCTCCTGGAAGCCCTGGATCACCTCTTGAGCCATTGTAGCCATTCATGCCAGGTTTGCCTCTGGATCCAGGAGGCCCTGGGTGTCCCTACAGAAAACAAATTGTAAATGAAGCATTTTTACAAGAATATTATGATGTAAAGATTATGCAGTATGGGTACCCAAGTTATGGTAACAATGACTCACATGTTCACTTATTTCTGTGAAACTTCCCTCTTCACCCACAAGTACTATGCAGCATAGTTTAAAAAATTTAATACACCCAAATTTTAGTTAATTTAGTTTGAAAATTTAGGAGGCAATTTTCCTTGAAATTCTTATGAAGACTCAATTGTAAATCCCCCAAAATAACTCTTCCTTCTTTCATTTGATTTTCATATTAGAAATGAGAATCTTAAATCTACTTCCAATTTTAGGACTCACAGACAAATAAAAACTTTCATTATGAGTATAGATTTATTTCCAGAGCATTGTACTTGACATGGCAAGTATATCAAGCTTGGAATGTTTTTGTCTAAACTGTTTTGAAAATCTTGCTCTTCAAACTAAAGTGTTCTGGCTCTCAAAGTTATTATACAAAATTAGAATACATGCACCCTTCTTCACTAAGGTGAGAAAATACAGAGACTGCCCTATATTTTTTTTGAACATGTTGTCTTATGGGTTTTGATAAATGTTTCTTCTTTCTTTAAAAAAAATGGAAAACATTTAGGGATACTTACAGGTATGCCATCCAAACCTGGAAATCCAGGAACACCAGTTGGACCCTTAAATCCCAGAAAATAAGACAAAAATAAATGTTGCTACATTATTAGGTTAATAAGTAGATTTACTTGAAAACGCTAAGAAACGATGGCTCATAGCTAAAAACACTTAGTAGTCATTGTCATCTGTTCTTACATTGATGGACTTAAATGCCAGCATGTAAGAAGTCATCTTTTGGCATCTCTATTTAAGAAAGCAACTTGGCAGAATCAATTATAATAAAACTTTCAACACCCTGTGAGCCAGAAATTCAACTTCTCAGAATTTATCCCAGAGACAAACACTTGTAAATGTGAGCACGGGTAACGTGCAAGATTGTTTTTGCACAATTGCACTGCATGAAATTGAGGTAGAATCTCAAATTCTCGTCAGAGAATAAACTATATCTTATCTACACTAGGGCAGATTATGCAGTATTTTTAAAAAAGAATATGTTCAATCTTTATAAATTGATATGGAATGATCTTTAAGACACACCGTTGAGTGGAAAAAAAGAGGTTCAGAATGATACATACAACATGATATCATTTAAGTTTTTTAAAAAAGCCACACACCAATACACCCACTCCTCGCATATCAACATGAGTAGGTTCCAAAGACCAGGTCATTATTGGAAAGTTGGCATTATGTGAAAATGGGGGATTTTTTTTTTTCTGTTTTCAGACCATCCATTTATGTGATTTTTTCTTATTTCAAATATATGATCATAGAAATAATAACAGCTAAGATTTACTGATGTGCTTATCACTGTGACGAGTCCAGTTATGGGTTATTCCTCTGGGGAGAAGGAGGCTTAGGGGAGACAAAGCGGGATGAAGCCGGGCTGTATGACTGGAGGGCCCACGGTTTAACCATCTCACCTTCCTCCTGTGCTGGGTCAGAGCTTCCCTTGCAGAGTCGCCTCCAAGGCCCCACTCCCACCCCTGCAAACCCTGCGTTCATGATCCCAGAGGTTGCCCAGAGGCTGTGATCATGGAGGAGGCCAGCCTGAGCAGCAGCTGGATGCAGAGCCCTCTACAGCAGGAGGGAGCAGAGGGCATGGGCAGCTTGGCCCAGCTTCCCAGAGACTGCCCGGATACCCTCCTTGAGGAAGGGACGCTCCACAGACGTTGTCACCATGCCTACTGTCTCGTTAATGTGCAAATTCGTCAGATAGTAGATTTTTCACTATTGTTGTAAATGTGAAACGTTGGATAGCGAGAGAGTCGGTAAGTGAGGAGGAGGTGTACTACGATGCCTCATTGGCTACATACTTATGTATTTAAGTGCATAGGAAAGGTCTGGAAGGGCACGCTCCTCTGTAAAAGGCATAAGGGCTGATTGTCAAAGAGCAGTCTGGACTTCATCGTATATAAGGTACTAGTACGCACTACGTGTGATTATTAAGAAAAAAAGCTGGCATAATGGTGCTGGTGAGTGGTTAACATAAATCTTTCTCTTAAGAACAGGCTTACCTTGTCCCCCTTCTCCCCTACTGCTCCAGGAGGGCCACTGTCACCTCTCATCCCTTTCTCTCCTGGAATCCCAATAGGTCCTGGAGGTCCCAGGTATCCAATTGGACCCTGTGGTCCCAGTAATCCTGGTTGACCCTGAGAAGGAAGGTTAAAAAGAAGGGAAGGGTGCTGATTCAGAAGTAGTGTCTTTTGACGCTAATATATGGTAACTTGTGCCTGGCACATTAAATATTAGCTATTTTTATATTATTATTACAAATGGTTAATTAATAAATAGGAAAACAAAGCAAGCCACAAAGTAATATGTCGTAAGTCCAACCTGTAGAGCAATAAAAAGACAGATATTTTCTCTAAATACATGTTTATAAATGAACATTTCTAGAACCATATACAAGAAATGGTACCATGTCTCAGATGTAGAAAGGCAAGCCAGGGAAATTTTACATTCTATTTTGTGCGTATCTTACCATAAGCAAACGTAACTTTTATGATAAAAATCAACTACCTTTTATACATCTAAGGTCAATTGGTTTTCAACAAGAGGGCTAAGTCCAGTCAATGGGGAGACAATAGTCTCTTGAATAAATGGTGCTGGGACAACTGGATCTCCACACGCAAAAGAATGAAGTAGGATCCCATACCTCACACCATTTACTAAAATTAACTGAAAAATCATCAAGGACCCAAATGTAAGAGCTGAAATATAAAATTCTTAGAAAAAAAATACAGGAGTAATGCTTCAGGACCTTGCTTTCAACAGTGGAGTCTTAGACAAGACACAAAAAGCACAACCAACGAAAGACAGAATAGATTAACTGGACTTGATCAAAATTAAGTTTTGCACATCAAAGGACTTTATCGACAAAATGAAGAGACAACCTATAGCATGGGAGAAAATATTTGGGAACCATGTATCCGATAAGGGTTTAATATCCCAGGTTATATAAAGAACTCCTACAACTAAACAATAAAAAAGAAAAACAACTCAGTTAAAAAATAGGCAAAGGACTTGAATGGACATTTCACCAAAAAAGATATACAAATGGACAACAAGCACACGGAAAGATGCTCAACGTCATTAGTCATTAGGGAAATGCACATCAAAACCACAACAAGATGCCACTTCACACCCATTAGGATGGCTATTATCAGAAAAATGGAAAACCACAAATGTTGGAAAGGATGTGGAAAAATTGGAACCCTCATCCATTGTTGGTGAAATTGTAAAACGATACAGCTCGCTGTGGAAAACAATTTGCCAGTTCCTCAAAAAGTTAAACATACAATTACCATATGACCCAGTAATTCCAGCCCTCAGTATATACCCAAAAGACTTGAAAGCAGGGATGCAAACAGGCACTTATACAACAATGTACACTGCAGCACTATTCACAAGAACCAAAAAGTGGACACAACTGAAGTGTCCATCAACAGTTGAATGGATAAACAAAATGTGGTACTTACACACAATGCAGTATAATTCAGCCTTAAAGAGAAATGAGTTCTGATACATATTATGACATGGATGAACCTTGAAAATGTTACGCCGAGTGAAATAAGTTAGGCACAAATGGACAAATAATGTATGATCCCATTTATCTGAAATATCTAGAATAGGCAAATGCATAAAGACCAAAGTTTATCAGTGGTAGGTGGGAGAGGGGACAGGGGAGTTATTACTTAGGGGACACTGAGTCTCTGTTAAGGGTGATGAAAAAGTTCAGAAACAGACAGTGGTGATGCTTGCACAACATGGTGAATGTAATTAATGTCACTAAATTTACACCTAAAAAGACTGAAAAGGGAAATGTTTTGTTGGATATATATTTTTATTACATGTATATATATTTACATATTTTGTTTTGTTATATATACATATTCTAAAATTGTGGTATATATGTACGTATGTATATACACATATATGTACTATATATACACATATATACATATATGTATATATACATATATACATACGTGTATATATACATATATACACATATATCATAATTTAAAAAAATTAATTACCTTTTCTCTTTCATCATTAATTCATTAACTCCACAAACATTATCAGCAACCTTTAATACCTGCTTAAAGTTCACAAATCAAAACCGCACTTCATATGTATCTTCCCTCTTCTTCACGCTTTTCCATCATAGCTACTACTGATTATCCACAGAAGTCCTAGAAACTTAGAATTTTAAAGGAAACTTGAGTATGAAACAATGTGTTACTAAAAAAGACAACATTTAGGTGAATGGATAAACAACCCGTGCATAAGAGGTTCCAGTCTCCCCGAAGCCTCTCCAACATTTGTTATTTTCTGTTTTTTTGATTAGTGCCAGTAATGTTGGGGTGAGATGATATCTCATTGTACTTCTGGTTTGCATTTCTTCAATGGCTAATGATAGCGAGCATTTCCTCATGTGTCTGTTAGCCGCCTGAATGTCTTCTTTGGTGAAGTGTTTGTTCATATCCTTTGCCCATTTTTAAATTGGATTATTTGTCTTTTTTTGTTGCTGAGGTGTTGAAGTATTCTGTAGATTTTAGCGATCAGACCCTTGTCAGATATGTCTAGCCAAAAACTTTTTTCCCGGTCTGTAGGTTCTCTTTTTACTTTTAGTGAAGTCTTTCAATGAGCATGGAGCCCTGGTGGTGTCCTGGTTAAGAGCTTGCCTGCTAACCAAAAGGTCGGCAGGTCAAAGCCACCAGCCACTCCTTGGAAACCCTATGGGGCAGTTCTACTCTGTCCTATAGAGTCGCTATGAATCAGAAACGACTCGACAGCAACAGGTGTGGTTTTGGGTTTTGATGAGTGTGTTTTATTTTTTAGGAGCTCCCAGTTATCTAGTTTATCTTCTGGTGTTTGCACGTTATTCGTTATGGTTTGTACTGTCTTTATGCCATGTAGCATTGTCCCTATTTTTTCTTCTATGATCAGGAGACACTTTTTATAGAGGGGAGGAAGTATAGGGGAACTCTCTACACTTTCTGTGCAATTTTCCTGCAAGCCTAAAAACGCTCTTAAAAATAAAGCCTATTGGAGGACTTCCGGCAAGATGGCGCTCTAGGCAGAAACACCACGCCATCCCTCCACAACAAAGATCCGAAAAACTAAGCCAAACAGAGAATCAACAATCCTGAA
>NW_004444083.1:2929512-2954914 GCF_000243295.1 Trichechus manatus latirostris | reverse complement strand
AAAAAGTAACATTAAAATATAAAACATAATTAGATGGGCACAACCCAGCTTGGAAGATTTTGAGGGAGGATTTTGAGGGCATATCAACTAACCCAAGATATTGCACAAATCCTAAACTACAATCTAAAATCGAGAATAAATAATGACTTCAGCTCACTTTATAAATAAGATTAATTGGCACGGGTAAAAAGCTCCCATTTTTCCTAAACATAAGGTTCAGGGAGCAACTGCTTTTTCATTAAGTGTTGGAATCATCTTTTTGTCTTGCACGTAATTTGTACACAAACTACCCAAAGTACCTTTTGTGAATGCTGTACTTTACAATGACGTATTAGAGACATAACAACAACAAAAAAATGCATACCTAAACGTAAAAGAGAAACCGAGAGAGACAGCCAATTAACTGGCTATAAATCTCTTTAATGTATTTCGTTTTAGACATGCAACACCGAGTCCAGTGAGCTAATGGAACTTTGTGGAAGAAAAAAAGGAGTGGAAATATTTAACACAGTGGTAAGAATGATAAAACTCCAACTGCGCCAGGATAAAAAACAATGATGAATCTGCGAAGCATCTCACAACATGGATGAGTCTGGAGGGCATTACGCTAAGTGAAGTAAGTCAATCACAAAATGGGACCACTAGTATAAAAACTCATGAAAAGGTTTACGCACAAAGAGAAACAATCTTTGATGGTTATCAAGGAGGAGAGGGGTGGGGATGGAAAAACACTAAATAGACAATAGATAAGTAGTAACTTTGGTGAAGGGTAAGACAGTACAGAATACTGGGGAAGCCAGCACAACTTGTACGAGGCAAGGTTATGGAGGCTCCACAGACACTTCCAAACTCCCTGAGGGACCGAATTACTGGGCTGGGGGCTGTGGGGACCATGGTCTCAGGAAACATCTAGCTCAATTGGCATAACATAGTTTATAAAGAAAATGTTCTACATTCTACCTTGGTGAGTAGCATCTGGGGTATTAAAAGCTCGTGAGCGGCTATCTAAGATACTCCACTGGTCTTACCCCATCAGGAGTAAGGGAGAGTGAAGAAAACTAAAGACACAAGAGAAAGATTAGTCCAGAGGACTAACAGACCACAACTACCACAAGACTGAGACCAGTACAACTAGATGGTGCCCGGCTACCACCACTGACTGCTCTGACCGGGATCACAACAGAGGGTCCCAAACAGAGCTAGAGAAAAATGTAGAATAAAATTCTATCTCACAAAAAAAGACCAGACTTACTGGTCTGACAGAGACTGGAAAAACCCTGAGAGTATGGCCCCCGGACACCCTTTTAGCTCAGTAATGAAGTCATTCCTGAGGTTCACCCTTCAGCCAAAGATTAGACAGGCCCATAGGACAAAATGAGACTAAAGGGGTGCACCCACTCAAGGGCAAGGACTAGAAGGCAGGAGGTGACAGGAAAGCTGGGAACAGGGAACCCAAGATCGAGAAAGGGAGAGTGTTGACATGTCCTGGGGGTAGTAACCAATGTCACAAAGCAGTGCGTACTAACTGTTTAATGAGAAGCTAATTTGTTCTGTAAACCTTCACCTAAAGTACAAAAAAAAAAAGAAGTGATTCAAAGGATGAGTGACAAGACAGTGTTGGCAAATTCACCCTTAGAATAACTAAATTGTTATGTTGTTTATGTAACTCTTTCCCAGTTATCCTTTTAGGTTTACGCATGCATTTGTTGTTGTTGTTATGTCTCTAAATAATACATTACTGTAAAGTACAGCATTCACAAAAGGTACTTTAGATAGTTTGTGTACAAATGACACGCAAGACAAAAAGATGACTCCCACACTTAATGAAAAAGCAGTTGCTCCCTGAACCTTATATTTAGGTAAAATGGGAGTTTTTACCTATGCTAATTAATCTTACTTATAAAGTGAGCTGAAGTCATTATTTATTCTCGATTTTAGATTGCAGTTTAGGATTTGTGCAATACCTAGAATTAGTTGGTACGCCCTCAAAATCCTCCCTCAATTTGATGCTAATTTGGAAATGGATAGTGGCGAGGGTTGCACAACATGATGAATGCAACCAGTGTCTCTGGATTGTATGTGGAAAAAAATGCTTAATTAGCAAATGTCTTGTCAGTATGTTTTTACCACAATAAAACAATTTTAAAAAAAGAATGATAAAGTTCCATTTATTATAGAAATGCATCCTGATTTAAGGAAAAGCAAAACAAAACCAGTTGTCATCAAGTCAACTCTGACTCATGGCGACCCCATATGTGGCAGAGTATAACTGTGCTCCATAAGGGTTTCAAGGCTGGGAACTTTCAGAAGCAGAGCCCCAGGCCTTTCTTCTGAGGTGCCTCTGGGTAGGTTTGAACCTCCAACCTTTTGGTTAGTAGTCAACTGCTTAACCATTTGCACCACGCAGGAATTTAAGAAAGTGCTGTAAAAAACACTTGAAGAAGAAGTAAAACAGAGAATGCATTTTTAAATGATATTGATCCCTCCTGGCTTCATCCCCATCTCCTCCTTCCTCCTCTGCCCCCCAACTCGTCACACTGACTTCTTTGCCTTTTCTGAACAAACCCTGTTTGTCCACGGGTTTGCACATGCTGCCCTGTGCGAGGAGTGTCCCCGACCCACGTCCTGGCTAACGCGTCTCTCAATGCCCAGCCCAGGCATCCCTCCTGTAGAAAGTTTTCCCTGATGGCCTCTCCTCCAACTCCCATACCGTTCAAAATTAGATGCCTGTCCAAGATATCTTGTAATAACATGTCTCACCTGTTATTGTGATCATTGTTTCCCTCTGTGTCTCCCCCATCCCTCCCCCACCGGCTGGTGAGCTCTTAGAGGGCAGGGTCTAGGTACCCACAGTCACGCCGGTAAGAAAGGCAGAGAACAATAAGTGATTAATAAAAGAATAAGGCCAGCCTCTTCCCTACCCCAAGGGATCACTGCTACTGTCACCAGTTAGTTGCCTTCAAGTCAACTCCAACTGATGGTGACCCCATGTATGTTGCAGTAGAATTGTACTTCATAGGGCTTTCAATGGCTGATTTTTTGGAAGTAGATCACCAGGCCTTTCTTGTGAGGGCCCTCTGGGTAGACTGGAACCACTGACCTTTCAGTTACCAGCTGAATGAGTTGAATTTTTGCATCACCCAGGGACTCTACCCCAAGGGGAACCAGCTACTGATGAGTTGATTCCAACTCATGGCAACCATGTATGTTTCAGAATAGAACTGGGGTCCATCGGGTTTCCATGGTTGTGACCTTTTGGCAACAGATCACCAGGCTTTTATTCCGAGGTGCCTCTCAGTGGGTTCGAACCACCACCCTTTTGGATAGTAGGCGAGCACTTAACTGTCAGAACCACCCAGGGACTCCTACCCCAAGAGAAGACTTGTGTAAATGAGGAAAAAGAGCTGCCATCCCGGAAAACTGTCTTACAGTAGTTCTGCAAATCTGTGATGACCCCACGCCAAGGTGTGCAGAGCAAAACCCTACACCGTGAGCAAGAGCCTCGAATGCAATAATGTTGCTGTCTTTGTGTTGTTAAGATCGAACACAGGCATTGTTACGCCTTCATTTTAACCATATTAAATAGCAAATACTACTTTGCAAATTGGAAAACTAGCATAAAACACTAAATGCCTAATTTTTTACAGCCACTGGAAGACTTCATGGTTTGTTTTATGTTGTGTTATTTTTTCTTGTTAATAAGTATTGTATTATATGATACATTTTAAAAATAAATACACTCTACCTCGGATAGCAGTGCTAATACTGTCAGAAAGCCACTCATGAAAATTTTCCAAATACCAGTCTTTGAAACAGTCATTTGTTAGTTCACCCAATCTGAGTAAATAATCTATCCCCAGCAGTGCAGAAAATCACTCCATTTTCATTCAATTATTTCAGATTAAAAAAGGGTCATTAGGAGAACTGTGTTTATGAGTAAACATTTGAGCTTACTTATTTATAGGGCTATAATAAAACTAACTTCAGGATGAAAAACATCAAAAAAACAAAAGAAAACCAGGCCCACAAAAGACGTTTTTATAACTAGAGAAGCGTTAAGTAACCACAGGAATTTTGCATCTTTTTAAAAAACGTTTTAAAAAAAAAACTCATCTACTCCTAACCCTGCACCTTCCAACTACTAGAAATAACATGATATAAAATGGGTTGTTGTACAGAATTCAGTCTAGTAAAAAGGAAAAAAAAAAATGCCTAGTGGGATGGCTGACTTCCAGGAGTATCCCTCACTTTTTTGCCACCGTGTGCACGCAACTGCCTCCGTGTTCTCTGAGTCTCAGAGAGACGGTGAAGTCAGGAAACAGATTCACCAAACGCAGAAATGGCCGTCAACTGGACAGCTGATGCCACTTTAGTGTGCCTTGTGAAGTCACGAGAGCATCTCCTTCCACTCAAAGGCCAACAATGGCTGGCAGCTGCCTTTCGGCCAAACTGTCATCAGACCCTTTATATGTGCGTTGCTACTTTGTCGCTAAGGAGCCCTGGTGGTGTGGTGGTTCAGCTCTCGGCTGCATCAACAGGCCAGGGGTTCAAACCCGCCCACCGCTCCACAGGAGAAAGATGTGGCAGTCTGCTTCCGTAAAGATTACAGCCTTGGAAACCCAACGGGACAGTTCTACTCTATCCTATAGGGTCGCTATGAGTCGGCAATGGACTCAACCACACGTGACTTTATGGCTACAGCAGCAGTGGGCTCTCGGGCCAGCTATCCAAATAAAGGATGAAGCAGACTACTTTCCGAGTGGAAACAGAACCGTATGCCTCCCCCCACCCCAAGGCCAGGAAATTCCTTTAGGATTTTGTCCCTTGTTAATTTTCTATATCAGGAACATCTCTTTAGCAGGGCTAGGATCAAACTGTCATTTCATGACATTATTTTGATAGAGGAGAGTAACAGCTAAGAGGATAGTTACATTTTCAAATGAGTCTTTTAGGCTTCCAGCTTGTGGGGAATGACAAAAATCTAAGAAATCCTTTGTTGTTTTAGCAGTATAAGAATAGGGGGAATAACTACACATAGATATTTGCAAGTATATATACAGCCACAGGAACCCTGGTGGCACAGTGGTTAAGAGCTACAGCTATTAACCTAAAGGTCAGCAGTTCAAATCTACCAGTCACTCCTTAGAAACCCTGTGGAGCAATTCTACTCTGTTCTATAGGGTCGCTGAGTCAGAATCCACTTGACGGCAACTGGTATACAGCCATGATTTTTCTTCAACTACTTCATGGTGTTTCTGCCCACTGGAAGTTGAATCAGTGCAAAGAAGTGCAAACAAACGAATGAATGAATGAATAAGGAAGATACTTTTGTTATACTGTTGCTGTGTACCATTGAGTTGATTCCGACTCATAGTGACCCTCCAAGACAGAGTAGGACTGCCCCATAAGGTTTCCAAGGCTGTAAATCTTTACAGAAGCAGATTGCCAGATATTTTCTCCTGCAGGGCAGCTGGTGGGTTCAAACCACTCACCTTTCAGTTAGCTGCCGAGCACTTAACCATTGCACCACAAGGGTTCCTTTTTTCTCTTTATTGTACTTTAGATGAAGGTTTATAGAACAAACTAGCTTCTCATTAAACAGTTAGTACACATATTGTTTTATGACTTGGGTTAACAACCCCACATGTCAACACTCCCTTCTCAACCTTGGGTTCCCTATTACCAGCTTTCCTGCCCCCACCCCCCGCCTTCTAGTCCTTGTCCCTGGGCTGTTGTGCCCATTTAGTCTCATTTTGTTTTATGGGCCTGTCTAATCTTTGGCTGAAGGGTGAACGTCAGGAGTGGCTTCATTACTGAGCTAAAAGGGTGTCTCGGGGTTTCTCCAGGCTCTGTCAGGCCAGTAAGTCTGTTCTTTTTTCGTGAGTTAGAATTTTGTTCTACATTTGCTCCAGCTCTGTCTGGGACCCTGTCAGAGCATTCAGTGGTGGTAGCCAGGCACCATCTAGTTGTACTGGACTCAGTCTGGTGGACGCCATGGTAGTTGTGGTCTATTAGTCCTTTGGACTAATCTTTCCCTTGTGTCTTCAGTTTTCTTCATTCTCCCTTGTTCCCGAAGGGATGAGACCAGTGGAATATCTTAGATGGCCGCTCACAGGCTTTTAAGACCCCAGACACTACTCACCAAAGTAGAATGTAGAACACTTTCTTTATAAACTATGTTATGCCAATTGAGCTAGGTGTTCCCCGAGACCATGGTCTCCACAGCCCCCAGCCAAGCAATTCGGTCCCTCAGGGAGTTTGGATGTGTCTATGGAGCTTCCATGACCTTGCCTTGGACAAGTTGTACTGGCTCCCCAGTACTGTGTACTGTCTTACCTTTCATCAAAGTTACCACTTATCTATTGTCTATTTAGTGTTTTTCCATCCCCCCCCACATGCTTCCCTTCCTCGTAACCATCAAAGATTGTTTCTTTTTGTGTGTAAACCTTTTCATGAGTTTTTATAGTAGTGATCTCATACGATATTTGTCCTTTTGTGATTGACTGACATCACTCAGCATAGTGCCCTCCAGATTCATCCATGTTGTGAGATGCTTGGAAGATTCATCATTCTTCTTTATCGTTGGGTAATACTCCATTGTGTGTACATACCATAGTTCATTTATCCATTCATCTGTTGATGGGCATCTAGGTTGTTTCCATCTTTTTGCTACTGTGAACAATGTTGCAATGAACATGAGTGTGCATATGTCTATTCGTGTGTCAGCTCCTATTTCTCTAGGATATATTCCTAGGAGTCGGATTGCTGGATCATATGGTATTTCTATTTCTAGCTTTCTAAGGAAGCACCGTATCATTTTCCAAAATGGTTGTATCATTTTGCACTCCCACCAGCAGTGCGTAAGACTTCCAATCTCCCCACAGCCTCTCAATATTTGCTATTTTCTGTTTTTTGATTCGTGCCAGTAATGCTGGGGTGAGATGGTATCTCATTGTGGTTGTGATTTGCATTTCTGTAATGGCTAGTGATTGCAAGCATCTCCGCATGTGTCTGTTGGCTGCTTGAATGTCTTCTTTGGTGAAGTGTCTGTTCATTTCCTTTGCCCATTTTTTAATTGTATTATTTGTCTTTTTGTTGTAGAGGTGTTGGATTTTCCTATAGATTTTAGAGATTAGACCTTTGTCGGATTTGTAATCGCCAAAAATTTTTTCCCAGTCTGTAGGTTCTCTTTTTACTCTTTGGTTGAAGTCTTTTGATGAACATAACTGTTTAATTTTTAGAAGATTCCAGTTATCTAGCTTATCTTCTGGAGTTTGTGTGTTGTTGGTTATGGTTGGTATCCTGTTAATGCTGTGTATTAGGGCCTCTAGCGTTGATCCTATTTTTTCTTCTATGATCTTTAAAGTTTTTGGATTTATATTTAGGTCTTTGGTCCATTTTGAATTAGTTTTTGTGTATGGTGTGAGGTATGGGTCCTGTTTCATTTTTTTGCAGATGGACATCTAGTTTTGCCAGCACCACTTGTTAAAAAGACTGTCTTTTCAAGGGTTCTGTTTTTTAAAAAAACATTTTATTGTGTTTTTGGTGAAAGTTTACACAGGAAATTAGGTCCTCATTTAACAGTTTCTATACATACTTTTCAGAGACATTGCTTACATTTTTCACAATATATCAGCAGCATTCTCATTATTTCCATTCTGGTTGTTCTGTTTTCCTTAATCTAGTTTCCCTGACCCCCTTACCTTCTCATCTTTGATCTAGTGAAAATGTTTACCATTTGGTTTTATTTAGACGGTTATTTAGAGGAGCACAGCATAAGTGATATTATTTATTTTATGGGCCAATCTGTCATTTGGCTGAAAGGTGACCTCTGGGAGTGGTTTGAGTTCCAAGGGTAAAGGGTATCCCATGGCGATTATCTCGGGGGTTCATCTAGTCTCTACTGGTTCAGTAAGTTTGGCCTTTTTTTAGGAATTTGGGTTATGTTCTACATTTTTCTCCCATTCTGTCTGGGACCATCTACTGAGTCCCTGGTCAGAACGGTCGGTAATGGTAGCCAGGAACCATCTAGTTCTTCTGGTCTCAGGGTAGGTGAGGCCATTGTTTCTGTAGACTATTAGTTCTGTAGATTAGTTTCTTCTCTTTGTCTTTGGTTTCCTTCTTTCTCTTTTGCTCTGGACAAGTAGAGACCAACAGTTGTAACTTAGATGGCCACTTACAAGCTTTTAAGAACCCAGACACTACTCAACCAACTAGGATATAGAACACTGTCTTTAAGGACCATGTTGTGCCAACTGACCAAATCGTCCCATGAGCCTATGGTCCTAAGCCCTCAAACCCAGTAAACCAATCTGTGAGGTGTTTGGTTCCATCTAGTAAGTATCCATAACTCTGCCCCCATGTGCTTTATTTTATATTTGAAAATATATGTAGCACACATAAACATGTACAGGTGCAAAGGGGGCCCTGGTGGTGCAGTGGTTAAGACCTACGGCTGCTAACCAAAAGATCAGCAGTTTGAATCCACCAGCCACCCCTTGGAAACTCTATGGGGCAGCTCTACTCTGTCCTGTAGGGTCACTATGAGTTGGAATTGACTCAGTGGCAACAGGTTTGGTGGTTTTTTTTTTAATATATACATATGCCTACAATTATACCTATGCATGTGCATCCATATATTCATATATGCCTTCCTGTACCTATTTATGCATGCATATCTATGTAATCATATACCTATTTTTTAGTTGTTATTACTGTTGTTGCAAAATTGTGTATCCTCCAATGCATCTTTTTTACTTTTCCCACACAAATTATTCACTGACATTATTTACAATTATCACAGTGTATCAGCATCCTCTTTAATTGTGTCTGTAGTCTTCTATTTGTGCTCAACCACTGGTCTTTACTCTGGTTGTGCTGTGTTCATCACTTCCACACTTGATGTCCCTTTTCCACAAGGGCTCCTTTGTGCTGTACTATTTATATGGTGGTTAAGAGCTCAGGTGCTCACCAAAAGGTCAGCGGTTCAAATCCATCAGCCACTCCTTGGAAACCCTACGGGGTAGTTCTACTCTGTCCTTTAGGGTCACTATGAGTCAGAATTGACTTGACAGTAATGGGTTTTTAGAACCCTGGTGGCGTAGAGGTTAAGAGCTTGGCTGCTAACCAAAAGGTCTGCAGTTCGAATCCATCAGCCGCTCCTTGGAAACCCTGTGGGGCAGTTCTATTCTGTCCTATAGGGTTGCTGTGAGTCGGAACTGACTTGACGGCAATGGGAACGGGATTTATATAGAAATTTCTAAATCAGTCTAAGGGCTTGATATACGGTCATCAAAAGTGTCACAGGAAGGGGAAGGGATTTATTTATTAAACCTTGTGATGTGCCAGCCATTCTCTATATCTTACCTCATTTAATCCAACCAGCAACACTGAGATGAGGAAAGTGAGGCCTAGCCAAGGACTATCACCTACTCAAACTCACATACCTAGTAAGCTTGAATTCACACCTGGGCCAGTATCTCCCCAAACCCCTCCTGTTCCCACTACCTCACCTGGTGCCAAGGAGGATCCTTCCACTAACCCACACTTCCTCCCATGTCTAGAGCATCCATTAAACCCATTGCTGTTGAGTCAGTTCCGACTCATAGTGACTCTAAAGGACGGAGTAGAACTGCCCCGTAGGGTTTCCAAGGCTGAAATCTTTATGGAAGCAGGTTGCCACAACTTTCTCCCAAGGAGCAGCTGGTGGGTTCGAACCGCCGATTCTTCTGTTAGCAGCCGAGCACTTAACCACTGCAACACCAGGGCATCTACTACTAGCAAGTAAATAGGTCCTCACAAACTAGAACATATTTTGCTTATTAATCTCATGGCAGCCTCAACTTACATTTAGACTTTAAAAAAATATCCATCCTGATGAACTTTTGCACTTGGTAAGGTTTCTTTAGGAAAAAATAGTTAATCAAATTAATTAAAGGTCTCTTCTGTTGTGTTTCAAAAATCTAACTTTCTTGCCTGACCTTATATGTTTAACCATTTTCTCGAAACTTTCCTGGATCTTCCTCCTCCATTATCTTACGCTCCTCACGTCAAATGCTGAGCTCACCACTCGTCCACCAGTTTCCCTGCTTCCTCCTTCCCTGTCTCGGCAGATGGAGACTTTGCTCCTTCCTTCATCTAACCTCAAGACTCAGACATCAGCTTGGGCTCATCCTCTTTCTGTCATTCTCCACCGTCCAAACCATCACCAAGTCTGCCCCATCTTTCTTGGAAATAAATCCCATGAGTCTATCTAACCCTCACCCCCACGGAAAGGTGTTGTCTTTCTCACACAGGTCACTCACGCAGCAGCCTCACTTACCTCCTTAACCCCACTCTTCTCCCTATTCCCAACCATCCTGCCTACAACCGTCAACTCTCTCCTTCAGTCTTCCTTTTCCTTGTGCTACTGCTTTCAAAAAACACCTGCAGTGGGTACAACCCGTCTTCCACTGCCTCAGCCAACCTTATACCTGCAATTTCCACACCTACACTCTCTGCTCCAATTATACCTGCCCCTTCTTCTTGTCTGGAGTGATAGCAGCCTTTCCTTACCTGTAGTTCAGTTTCTACCTTCCTCCCACCAAAAGCGATGGTGGTAACAACGACAATAAGAACCGCGACCGTTTACTGGGTGCTGACTCTGCTCTACACTCAGCTGCTAGCCAAAAGGTTGGAGGTTCAGTTGAGTCCACCTGGAGGTGCCTCAGAAGAAAGGTCTGGCGATCTACTTCTGAAAAAAAAATCAGCCATTGAAAACTCTATGGAGCACAGTTCTACTCTGACTTATATGCGGTCAACATGAGTCAGAGTCAATGGGTTTGGTTTACATTACATTGTTCTCCTATAATCCTTACAACCATATGAAAGCAGAAAGTCATCCCTGTATCTATTTCCTCACTCCTAAATGAAGAAGCCGAGGCTCAGAGAGATGAAGAACTGGCCCGAGGCCATGCGGCTAGCGACCGGAACCCAGCTCCTCTGACTTAGAGTTGCTGCGGCCCTTCCTACCCCAGTATTTATGAATCTCATTCTTCTCTAAACTCTCATCTCCACCCTAAATTCATTTATTTACTTATATTTCTTTGCATTGATTCAACTCCTGGTTGGGCAGATAATTAGGTCTAATTCACAGCTAATTAGAACCATTACCTATTTTTCATTATTGTTTTCCTGCTGGGACGATGCTTCTAACAAGATTTTGAGGACAGGGATAGGTGTACAGTTTCGTTTCCGCTCCAGCGCCTACACCACTGTTGCAAAGTATAAATTCTAAGCAATATAAGGAGTACACATTCTATATACTCCTGGATTGCTTAATAGATTAAGACTTCAACGGTTAATATTAACAAAGAAGCATTTGGCAGCACGCCCTCCCTTCTTTTTAATGTTTGGGTGTAATTCAACTAGTCGCCACCAGGTGTCACTATAGCTTCATTTAAACCCTGAAACAGGCCTCACGTGGGCAGAGTAAGTCCTTTTAAAATGTCTCTAGGGTCTCTCTCTCTATTACACGGGAAAGACTAGCATTAGAAACATAAAGGAAAGGTGTTACTCCTCAAAGAGCAGACAATCCAAGAAGACTGGATTGCAGTGGGTGAGTATTTTCTTGTACCTTAAATTCACCTCATTTGTTCATGAGGGGATAAATTGATACATCCAGTCTGAGGTAACACTGACTTGGGATTTTAGCTGTGCTTTTAAGAGGCAGCCTGGTCAAGTACAAAGAGCACTGAGCTGAGAACCAGATGGCGTGGCTTTACCACTAAACAATGAGACGGACCCTTGGGCCAGGTCTCTGAGGAGTAGCTTCCCATTCTAGAAAACGGTGATAGTATCGGCTCAACATCACGCATCTACTGTGGGAACAGAGAAAGAGTGCTGAAAGCCCCTAAGCTCCCTGAGGAGCTGTGATCCAGCTGACTCCTCCCTCCTTCTAATCTTGGTGTCCCTGACCCTTGCCCTCTCTTTGCTTTCTCCAATCGGTGTCTTCTTGTCTGGACCCTCTCCCTCATGGCTGGAGGGCTCCCCAGGACTGCCCTGGCCTAGTCTCGCTTTTCTTTTGGATGAACTCATCCACATCCATGGGGTCTACTGCATCCAAGAGAGTCTCTGCATAGTGCAAATGGTTAATGTGCTTGGCTGCTAACCAAAAGGTTGGTGGTTCAAGTCTCCCCAGAGACACCTCAGAAGAAAGGCCTGGCGATCTACTTCCAAAAAACCAGCCATTAAAAACGCCATGGGGCACAATGGTCCAATATGAAACTGATCACGAGGATGGCACAGGATCAGGTGGCATTTTGTTCTGTTGTGCGTGGGGTCGCCGTGAGCCAGTGGCCAAGTTGACAGCAGCTGACGACAACAAAGTTTTAGAAAAATTTTGACTTGTGATGCCTTCACATGACAAACACATTGTCCAGCTCCGCACAGCCCCCAGTGACCCTGCTGTCCCATCCCACGGCCCCCTCACTCAGGTTACTGGCCAGTCTCCTGAGGGCATATGAACCAGCCACCACGGACAGGGATTCACTTATCAGAAAATTCACCAACAGCGATGAAATGAACCAGAAAATTGGTTCTTGGAAGGAAGGAAGTGACAAGAAAACCAAGAGAGCAGAAAAAGCTAAGGGGTTATTATTGATAGAGCAACTTTGCCAACTTCCCAGCTGTCACTGGAACTTGCTTACATCAAAATATATCATAATTGATTCACATGGACTTTGTGACATAAAAATAATCACTCTGACTCATTTATCAGGCTGTAGTCATACAGTATGCTAAAACACAGCTGTGTGAGTGATAGATAATGATAAGAAAAATGTTGACAATAATTAGTTTCCCAAGTAAATTCCATTTTTATAGCGGAATGCTGGCTCTTCGGTGTGTAGGGGGCAAGTGAATGAGGTTGTAGAGAAAACATTTGCATATTTTTTAGTGAGTTAAAATCTCCAAAGGAAATCTGACTCTCTAATGTCAGATTTCTATTTTCTAATCAAAAAAAATAAACAGCTCTTGAGTTTCAAGTCACTTGAGCTCCTTGTAGGCAAAACCACCAAACCCCAAAGTTTTGCTGGTTTAACAGCTGCTTGACTCCCTTGAATGGAAAACAATATGGGCATATTTTATTCTGGAAAAAACTATAGAAAGTGTCTTTATTATCATACTAGTTACTAAAGCAGAACTTATAAAAGACACCATCCTTGTCCACAGCCAAAACCAAAACTAAATCCGTTGCTGTCAAGTCAATTCTGACTCACAACAACCCTATAGGACAGAGTAGAACTGCCCCATAGGGTTTCCAAGAAGCAGCTTGTGGATTTGAACCGCCAACCTTTCGGTTAACAGCTGGGCTCTGAACCACTGTGCAACCAGGGCTCCCCTTGTCCACAAGGATGTGTAATATTCCCTGCAAGGAGACAACCATCCAAAACATAGAGCTTCCTCCCTTGAAACTAAAAAGGAATAATTTAAAATCCTGTCCAATGCTACCTCATCCACAGCCTTAAAGTGAGGGTCTGGAGAAACGTTAGGACATAATCACAAAATATTTTGGAAGTCAATCCAATAGCTCTTATACGTGAAATGAGTCAGCTCTGACTCATGGCAACCTTATATACAGCAGAATGAAATGCTGCCTGATCCTGTGCCATCTTCATGATTGTCCATATGTTTAGTCCATTGTTGAAGCCACTATGCCACTCCATCTCACTGAAGGCTTCCCTTGTTCTCACTGACCCTCTACTTTACCAAACATGATGTCCTTTCTAGCAATTAGTCTTTCCCGATGACTTGTCCAAAGTAAGCGAGCTGAAGTCTTGCCATCCTCGCTTCTAAGGTGCATACTGACTGTGTTTCTTCTCAGACTGGTAGTCTGTGGTGTATTTAATGTTCTTCACCAACACCACAGTTCAAATTCAGCAATTCTGTCTTCCTTTTTCACTGGCCATCTTTCACATGCATATGAGGTGATTGAAAAGGGTAGAGAAGTGGAAATACTCACATTATATTCAAGGAAGAGTGAGCTGTCCAACTGATGGAGCTGGAGAGTGCCAAGAGGAGTAAGTGATTATAAATGAAAAAATAAGTCAAGGCTAGACTGTGGGCCTCCAATGGTACATTCATAAGACGGAACTTTACCTACAGGCATTAAAGGTTCCTTCCTTATATATGTCCCAAATCTAACTCAACCCCTAGCTCCCTCCTTAGTTAAAACCCTACTCAAGTCATTCCAAGGCAGAGGGCCAGCCTTGCTTCTCTCCAATCACTTTATACAGCTGTTTTAATTTAGGCTTGAACAAACTACTCACTCAAGCATTAACCCATAGGAGAAGAATAATCTCCTTCTAAGGAATGCCTGGCTTTGCCACTAATGGGCAATGCAGCCTCATGGAGATCCTTCAACCCTCCGGGATTCTATATCTTCTATTTATATCGTCCACCTTGAGATGTCACTGCAACTCAAGAGAAAGTATTCAAGTGGGCTGGCTGCTGAAGACTTGAGAGTATCCACCTCCCAAGCCTACGTCCTCTGTATTCCTGGCTGGAAAAAGTTACCAACATGGGGAACCCATCTGTCTCAAGAAGGGCAAAGGTTGACTGGTGTTCTGTACACAGCTATCCTTGACCCTGACCACCCAGAAACGGAGACACAGACACAGCAGGGCATGCCATCACCACAAGCCTTAATGACACATGGCACTGCAGGCTGCCTTAGAGGGCACAAAGTGCTTTTACACACGTACAATCGCATTTCAGTGTTTAGCAGTCCAGTGAAATAGAAGGGAAAGGACCGAGGGTGTACCTATGAGGCAACCACGGCTTGGGCAGGTTAAAGGGCCCGCCCAAGATCACCAAGTTAGGACCCATAACTTGGGTGTTTGAATCATCCATGATCATGAAGCTAAAGGTTGGGATGCAGATACCTGGGTGAGAATCCTGCCTCTTCCACATACTAGCAAGTTATTCAAAACTCTGAGAAATTCAGGTTTCTTGTATTGATTGGGAGCCCTGGAGATGCTGTGGTTAGGTGTTAGGCTGCTCATCAAAAGGTCAGCAGTTCGAATCCACCCGCCGCTCCTTGGAAACTCTATGGGGCAGTTCTGTTCTGTCCTATAGGGTCGCTATGAGTCGGAATCAACTTGACGGCAACGGGTTTGGGTTTTTTGGGGGGGTTTTTTGTATTGACTGATGGAAATAATGATATCTGCTTCACAGAGCCACTGTAGGATGAAAGTAGGCTTTCTCAACCTTGGCCCTATGGGCATTTCGGGATGGATGATTCTTCATGGTGGGGGCTATCCTGTGCATCATAAGATGCTGAGCAGCATTCCTGGTCTCTACACCTAGATGCCAATAGCATCCTCCTCTCAGTTCTCACACAGAAGCCAAGCTATTTTTCTAAATAATTTGTACATTTACATGGGAAAGGCTAAAGCAACTCCTAGGTTGCTAACTTTTAGTATCCTGACTTGTTTCCAAGGAGCGCTGGTGCTGTAGTGGTTAAGAGCTCAGCTGCTAACCAAAAGGTTGGCAGTTCAAACCCACCCGCTCTGCAGGAGAAAGACATGGTAGTCTGTTTCCGTAAAGATTACAGCCTAGGAAACCCTATGAGGCAGTTCTACTCTGTCCTATTGTGTCACTGTCAGTAGGAATTGACCCAACGACATGCAACAACTGTGGTTTGAAAGGATTCAAGATAAATTCTGATCATCGCAATTTCTGAAATATTGAAAAAGAAGAAGAAAAATTTAAATAGAAGGAGGTTTGCCGTAACTTAAAGCTAAATAACGTAGCTTCTTCCAGTAAAATAGGTTGACAAAGAAACCCCCTACACATTACACTCGGACTGGGTGAAGACAAAGCAATGCCCAGGGAGAAATATGTGGTCTCCTCTCTCAGAAGGAGCCCTGGTGGCACGGTGGTTAAGAGCTCAGCTGCAAACCAAAAGATTGGCAATTCGAATCCACCAGCCACTCCTTGGAAGCCCTGTGGGGCAGTTCTACTCTGTCCTATAGGACTGCTACAAGTCAGAATCAACTCAACAGCAACAGGTTTGGTTTGGTTTTGGTTCTCTCAGGAAGGTGATGTTTTGAGTCCTTAGAGACTGCCTTCACCGAAGTTTAGTTTGTGGGTGTTATGCTTCAGCCGAGTAGGATTGATCTGGACAAATTTCTGAAGAATCATCCATCTGGCTCAAAAGTTGTCCAAAGCTGCTGCAGTACCCTCCTGTCTTGTAAGATTGTGGGAGTATTTTTAATTAAAAAAAAAATCATTTGATCTAATTCTCCAGCACAAATGAGTTAATGGGCTGCCTGCTGCTGTCGTCAGAATATAAGAGAGATGGCTGTAAATGAAGGAGACCTGATGGCCCAGTGATTGAAGCGATCCTCTGCTAACCAAAAGGTCGGAGGTATGAAACCACCAGTGGCTCCTCAGGAGAAAGATGTGGCAGTCGGCTTCCGTGTAGATTTACAGCCTTGGATATCCTGTGGGGTCGCTATGAGTCGGAATCGACTTGACAGCAGTTGAGTTTTGGTTTTTTTTTGGCCGTAAATGTTCAAGAGACTGGACTCACAGCAACCAAGAGGGTTCCTGAGCTTTGCAGATGAGAGGATCCAGTAGTCATCAAGAGCGTGGTTTGCACGTAATAAGCATGCCATAAATGTAGCTATTGCTTTGATTACAGAACCCTGTTCCACAGGATTTTAACAGACATTATCCAAGACACCGGTCTTGTAATTAAATATCTGGGAAAGACTACATTAAACTGAGTGAAGCAGGTTTTTTCACTTACTGCTGTACTTCTCAGAGCCTTTAAAATGGCGATATGAAGCATGAATCTTCAAGGTGGCGACCCAGGATACACCATTTAACACCAGAATCTGTTCTTCATAAGGTAATTCACAAGACTGGTGTCACATGAACAAGGGGACGCTCTGCTTCCCAGGCTGTCTTCTAAGCCTGACCCACAGTCGAACTGGGAATGTCTATCAAAATGTAAGGAACTTAGATTGTAAAAGACATAGACATTTGTTGCTGCTGTTGTTCTTTACTGTGGAGTCGATTTCGACTCCTGTGCAGAGTAGAACCACTCCAGAGGGTTTTCGAGGCTTGGACCTTTCTGGACCAGATTGCCAGGCCTGTCTTCTGAGGCTCCACTGGGTGGGTTCTAACCACCAACCTTTCAGCTAGTAGTTGACAGATTAACCGTTAGCACCATCCAGGACCTCCTAACATGAACATTCCCTAACACCAAAACAAGGAACCGTGGTGGCACGATGGTTAAGCCCTTCGCTGCTAACCAAAACGTTGGTGGTTTGAACCCACCCAGTGGCTCCTGGGAGAAAAAACCTGGCGATCTGCTCCCATAAAAATCACAGCCTAGAAAACCCTATGGAGAAGTTCTACGCCGTCGCATGGGGCGCTATGAGCCAGAACTGACTTAACAGCACCTAACAATGACAACTCCTGAAACCTGTTAAGAATCTGGGACTACTTAATGCTAGATATTTGCAATGGTTCAGAATTCAGTTATGTTATCCATGTCAATTTTTATATCACTTACCCGAGACCCTTTTTCAGGAAAGCACTGGCAAACAGAACAATCTCTTCCTCCACACAGACCAATATACTTCTTTCCACTCTGAAAAGCAAGCATCTTATTTAGTATACTGGTATCATCACTTAGTTGGGTACACATACGTACATTATACAAGCACTTTTGGTTTACTCAACTCATGTGAATTCCACAGTATACATTTATTTTGGAATCTGTGAGAAGAAAAGACAAGTATTGATCTATAAAACGGTGTAGAACTTAAACTGTGGTTTGATAATAAAGAGGGTTGAATATGTGAGCAAGAAGCTTCCAGAACTGAGGGCAAAGGGGAGGACATGTCACCCTCCTTCTGAAGCCACTTAGCTTTAACCAGAAATCTCCGCAATGTCTCCTTCCTTGTAAAACTTGATCACTAAGTTGTGAACAACCGTAGAGTGTAAACTATGTCGTTAGGAAAACTGTAAGTACACAGGAAGTCTAGATTAAATCGTAAGACTGGCTTTTTGTCAGGATCCCTCGCTTGACCTCCAAGATCAGCTAGGGACTGTCTCTCGCATCACTTCCTTCCTGGGTCAAGTCCCCAGTTATAGCCATGAACTAAAATGGTTCTTCCTGCAATGTATTGATACTCCAGCGTGGTTCCTCTAATGTGTCCTTCAACCAGAAAGTTTCTGAACTTGAATAATTTGTTCCCCTTCATCCACTTTTAGCTAACTTTTCTACAACACTCAGAATGTCATCTCTCTCCTACATACATAGCTATTTTGTTAACTTTAATGCTTCCTCCAAACACACACGCATA
The DNA here is from genome assembly GCF_000243295.1 of Trichechus manatus latirostris. NCBI lineage: Eukaryota > Metazoa > Chordata > Mammalia > Sirenia > Trichechidae > Trichechus > Trichechus manatus. The sequence continues at coordinate 2,936,555 of NW_004444083.1, read as the reverse complement.
TACGTATGTACATGCACACACACACACACATGCAGGTGCCCTGGGAAGAATCCGCACCTGTTCTCACATATCCTCATTATCTGTATCTATAGTAATCAGCCACTTTAATACAAAAGTAGTGCCCCAGAGTAAGTATTTCTATAAGTAGATCCCTTAAAGACAGAGTCACCATGATGTACTTGCAACGAAAATGAGGATTGACTAGAGATTTACAGGCTGGGCTGAGAGTTGAGAGAAAGAGTGGTGGTGGTTCAGGGCCCCATATGGTGGTAAGTGCAGCTCTAGGTGCTAGCTGAAGGATGGGGTGGGGATATCAGGAAGGCATCAGAAGTAAACTCTGACTAGTCCATGATCTTGTCCATTTTTAGCTGCAAGAGCTACATATTAATGGAATAAACCCATAATTGATTGATCTTTTTAAACTTAAGACTGTAAACTCAAGGCTTAAGGCCAATGGATAGTGGGGAGACAAAAAGTTGAATCAGTATAGTTTTGATGGCAGACACTTATATACATACATGCATACATACATAAAAATGTTTGTAAATACGTGTATATATATATATATATATATATATAAACATAGGTGCCCTGGTGGCACAGTGGTTAAGAGCTTGGCTGCTAACCAAAAGGTTGGCAGTTCGAATCCACCAGTCGCTCCTTGGAAACCCTATAGGGCAGTTCTACTCTGTCCTACAGGGTCGCTATGTGTTAGAATCGAAGCGACCGGTTCTTGGTATATAAACATATACACATTCATAGACATACATATGTTTATATATATGTAGAAAAGAAAGAAAGTAGTCTGTCCACCATATATTTTTCTTTTTTTTATTGTACTTTAGATGAAGGTTTACAGAACAAACTAGTTTCTCATTAAACAGTTAGTATGCATATTGTTTTACGACATTGGTTAACAATCTCACAACATGTCAACATTCTCCCTTCTCGACCTTGGGTTCCCTATTATCAGCTTTCCTGTCTCCTCCTGCCCTCTAGTCCTTGCCCCTGGGCTGGTGTGCTCCTATGCTTTTCTATCTCACAATTTCGACCTCCTTTTTGGGGGAAAAATAGGCTCAGACACAATCCAAAAGAAAGTATTCTTAAATTAAACGTTTAAAAACATAAAAAAAAAGATCTTTAAAAATAAATCCCTCATGAGTCACTGGAAGTATATAAGGATTTGAACCTTGACAAGAACCAAGTAATTACATAATTTAAGTCAGAAAAATGTATTTGAAGTTTCAAAAATATATGCCTCTTGAGTTTTGAGTAACATCGTTACCTCTGAAGGCAGAAACATTAAGTTCAAAATCCTGATAAGGTTAAAAAAGAAAAAAGAAATACCCAAGGCCAGGTGGGGACAGCTGAAAGCACTTAAAGTAACTTGTCTCAACACTTGGGTTCACACAAGGTTGGGAGCCATGGCTCTGCGTTTGGTGAAATATCAAAGCAAACAGAGAAATGTGAAGGCCAGTTGATTAAACGGCTTGATAATAAGGGCAAGTGTGTGTGTGTGTGTGTGTGTTTTCACTTGATGTTGCCAAGCATCACTGAGCTATCTGTGACTAAATTACATTTCAAGGGGGAAGTGAGTTAAAAACAGATTAGGAGATTCTAATAAAGAAACAGGAATAGTCACATTTATATAAGTCTGTGACTTGGACCAATAGAAAAAAAAAAGTGACTTTCATCTCTACAAAGTTCTTCTACATTAGACATACCCCAGACACATCACTTTAAAAAGGACGTGCATTCATAGAGGAAGAGTGTGCACCTCAAAAATAGATTGTGCAAACTCATTTTAAAAAGATAAAGACAATACTCGGACAACTAAGTGTTCAAAATATGAACCATATTCATCAGGAATTCAGTACTCACTAACTTCTCCAAAACCAAGCTTAGTCTTCTTCAAAGAGAAAAAGAAAAAGTCACTATCTGTTTTACATCAGGTATTTTAAAACAAATATTTGTGGCATAGAAAGTTCGAGAAACTAACTTATTATTTCCTGGAAGATTAAAATCTGTCCCACATTTGTACGTCTATCTTATTTTTTGAAAAAGCAAATAATATATGCACATGAGGGAAAATTCATATGGAACAAAAAGGTATAATGGTAACAGAAGGGCATAATGGGAACAAAAGGGTATAATGGGAAAAGAAATTCTCTCTTCCAACCCTGGCCCCCGGCTCCCTCCCCAGAGGCAATTACTCTCATATTATGAATGTTTGGATAGTCATAAGCATATTTTCATCTCATACACACACACACACACACACACACACACACCCTTTTTGTGATTTTTGGCCTTGTTTTATTTTTCCCCAGATGGTATATTGTTCCGTACCTTGCTGTTTTCACTTAACCATATGTCTTCAAAATCATTCTGAATTAATAGACATGGATGTCTGTCAGAGGATGTCCTGTAACTTGTCTACTTATTCTTATTGATGGACATTTAGGTAGCTCCCTTCTTCTACTATTGATACTACCCTACAGTTAATATTCTTCGGCATTTATCTGTGTGTGTAAGTCGAAGAAAATCTGTATGATACATTCTTAAGGGAAATGCCCGTGTCAAAGGGTATGTGCATTTAAAATTCTGATGGATAATGCTGAGTTGCCTTCCAGATATATTACATCAATGTAGTTTCTACCTTTAAATCTCAACCATAGTATAGCTGAGCCCTGGTAGCTCTGTGGTTAAGAGCTCGGCTGCTAACCAAAAAGTTGGCAGTTCGAATCCACCAGCCGCTCCTTGGAAACTCTATGAGGCAGTTCTACTCCGTCCTATAGGGTCGCTATGAGTTGGAATTGGCTCAATGGAAATGGGTTTGGTTTTCTGGTTTATAGTATAGCTACTCTCCAGATGAAATCTCTAGAAATCTCTTTGTACATAGGATGGTAGGAAGTCTACAATATAACACTTACCAGTTCAGGAATGATAGTCACATACGCGAAATATAAGAAACAAGGGGGGTGAAATTTAGGACTCTGCACACTTTCACAATGGAAAAAAGAATATAAGACAAAAATAAACCTAGAAAAAGCAGGTAAGAGAAACAAAAAATATACACACATCTGTACTTTCTGCATAATTTCTCTGTGAACCTAAACCTGTTCTCAAAAAAATAAAGTGTATTAGAAAGGGGGGGGGGGGGCAACCAGTGCCTTGGTTTTCTCCTCACCACCAAAATTTAAAAAAACAAACAAAACCCATATTTCACAGTGGGGTTATGTTTATTACTTCAGGTGATGCTCTCAACGCATCAGCTGAAATAAGCTGGGCAAGTCTTCTCACCCTACTTCACACAGGAGAAAACCAAGTCTTGGATAGTTAAGGAATTTGCCCAGGTATTTCCTGAAGCCCATGCTTTGTGCTCCCACATGGTATGAAAAAGAGAAAAGAAGATAACTTTTTATTTTCCCTTGCTTTGAAAAGACCTATAATAACTAGAGACGGAAATGGGATTAAGCAGATCCAAGCTAACAATGGTGGACAGATAGAGCTGTGTTCTCTGGAGTTGGTGTCTGGAGTTCAAGACCAACCTGAGTTACAAGCAACCTACAGTGGATTTTCCAGAAACTTCTGAGGCCGTGTTTAACAACTTAGATTCTTTAGTGAGGAAGCAAAAGAAAGAGGGCTTATTAGGGAATGTTCCAGGCTTATCTTTCTCCAGAGTTAAAGTGTTCAAATTTAATCTTATACTTCTTGATTTAATCTTGAAATAGCTCAGCTGCCTCCTATTTCTCCACCAAAAAAAAAAGTATTTTTTTAAGAAAGGGTCACTCTGTGACCTATTAGTTATAAAATACAGGAATCTCTAATATCTAGGCAATTCAGTAAGCTATCTTCACTGTAAAATATAAAAGACACTTTAGAGTTCATCTATCCAACCCTTCATTTCACAGATGCAAAAACTGAGTCCCAGAGGGCGCTTGTTTAAAAATCTAACAACAACAGTACATTCAGTAAAGTGAATTTTCAACATGCAGTCAGAGTCAGTTAATGTACTTACCCCATAGCCATGTTGTACAGAAAAGAGAATAAGTATAAGTGACCTACGAAAAAACAAAAATCTAGATTAATTTAAACTGTTCATTTTCATGCAAAACAAACTAAAGGGAAGAAGAACAAAGGAATAAATTTCAGAAAGCTTTTCATCTCTAACAGGCTGCTGTCACCAGCTGATCCATCATCAGTGACATGATAAATGTTCTTCTACCTCTAGATAAATGTTATTCTACCTTTCCTCTTCCTAATCAGTCAAGAAGTATGTATTGAACCCATTAGTGTGTTCCTCCTTGAGCTGGGTACTGTGGGGACACTCTGAATTAAGATCTGGATGGACAGAGGAGGGAAGGGAGGCTACTCTCAGTGATGAAAACTAGAGGAGAAAAGGCAGGGGGCAGAGTTGTTCAGGACAGTGTGGAGACCAGCATATCCTGGACACCATTAAGTGAAAAGTTGGAAGGAAATCCAACAGGACTAGGGGATGGATTGGAGTGGAAAAGAAATAATATGGGATATTGAGGGAAGGGTAAGATAGTCCAGGACCTTATAAGTGAGTCAGAAATTGGACTTGGTGTGGTCAAATAACAATTGGGGGAACATATCATGATTACAGGAATCCCTAGGTGGCACACATGGTTAATGTGTTCGGCTGCTGACCAAAAGGTTGGAGGTTCGAGTTCACCCACAGGCACTTCAGAAGAAAGCCCTGGCGATCTATTCCAAAAAAATCAGCCACTGAAAACCCTATGGAGCAAAGTTCTACTCTGACACATGTGGGGTCACCATGAGTTGGAATCGACTCATCAGCAACTGGTTTTATCATTATTACAAGCAATTTTTGACAGAGGAGAGATGAAATTTTAAAAGACCACTAAACATTTACCTACATTTACCTAAGACTGATATTTGTAGGATTTCCATATCCATCATCTCATTTGATCCCGAAACAGCTGCGATGGAGCTGGAGTCAGGTCCCTTTATCTCCACAGGCAGTAAAACTAACGAGGTCTAGACATCGGCTGTGATTTCTTGGCCTTCCTTGTCCTGTGTTCTGCATACAGCCTTCTCCAATAAAGAAACCTCTTACCCTCACTAAGCCTTCTTTCTCCTCCCTCGGTTCCCGCTGGCAGCGTAGTCCTTTCCCTTATGCTGAGATGCTGGCAACCATGACAAAAACTTACAGAAGCATGCCTTTGGGTACGGGGCTGTGGTTTGGCAGTTATGATGTAGTTTGACAATCATATAATGATGTAATCACCTACAAGATGAGCTCTGATATAATCTGATCACCTCCATGATGGAATCTGCTGTGAGTAGCCAATCAGTTGAAAGGGAGTTTCCTTGGGGGTGTGGCCTGTATCCAATACAGATGGACTTTCCGGCAAGGCTCATGGGCTTTTGCTCACTCTGGCTCCTGCAACTGGCTCCTTTAGTCTGACCTCTGGTTCTTGGGACTTGAGCTAGCAGCTTACCTGCTGTCTTGCCTGTCAATCTTGGGATTCATCAGTCTCCAAAGCCTGTGAGCCAGAGGCCTTCTATCTGACCTGCCAACAGCTACATGAGTCATAGAAGCCTCTAGCTTGCCCAGCAGACTTGGGACTCTCCAGCCTCTACAACCACATGAACAATTTCCTTGATAAAAATATATCTATATATATATATATATATTTATATGCTTTACTGGTTTTGTTTCTCTAGAGAACCCAGCCTAAGACAGGGGCCCAGCCCAAATTTACTGGCCTCCCAAACTAAAGCCCACCTTGTTCCCAAACATTCCTTTGAAATTCATGACAATTTCAGCAAAGGTTAGGTTGGCATTTCCGTGCAGTAAGCAAGTAAATTAAGAGAATAAAAAAGTGCAGGAAGTGTTAAACACTGGGAACAAATGATTTTGAATCAAGTTGAATTTGTATTTACCACTACTGTGTGTTATAGGGTCACTATGAGTCGGAATCAACTCGACGGCAATGGGTTTGGTTTGGGTTTTTTTTGGTGTGTTAAAGGGGTCCTTATCACTTTGGACATTTGTAAATAATGATATGTCTTTGAAGTCACCTCACAGGTATGTGGAAGCTGGACAATGAAAAATGCAGACAGAAGAAGTAATGCATTTGAACAGTGGTGTTGGTGAAGAATGTTAAATATATGGTGAGCTGCCAGAAGAACAGACGTATCGGTCTTAGAAGAAATACCACCCTAATGCTCCTTAGAAGCAAGGATGGCAAAACTTTGCCTTGCTTACTTTGGACAGACATCATGTTTGGTAAAGTTGAGAGTCGAAGAAGGCAAGGGAGACCCTCAGTGAGACAGACTGACACAGTGGCTGGAAGAATGGACTCACACATAGCAACCATCATAAAGGTGGCACAGGTCCAGGCAATGTTCTGTTCTGTTATACGCAAGGTCGCCACGAGTTGGAGCTGACTTAGAGGCAACCAACAACAACAACCACAAGCTTCTTCTAGCAATTTTGGCCTCAATACGTATAAACTCATTGAAGCCATAAGCAGGGCATTTTTTTCCCACGTTTTACAGAATAGCAGAGCTATTGGATAACACGCTTAAAATATTGCAGGCAGAGTGGCCCAGAAAGGGGATAGCTGGGTCAGCATTTCTGATCCGTGTCACTGCTCCGCATGTCCCTCCCGCTGCTGTATATATAAAAATAAGGAAACTCTTTCTTTTTTCCTCTTAAAAAAAAATCTACAGTTAACATCTTTTTGCGGTTTCCTCCATATCCACTACAAATAAGTAAGACTTGACTGCATTTGTGAAATAAATACAGCCCTGTCTTAGTCATCTAGTGCTACTATAACAGAAACACGAGAAGTGGATGGTTTTAATGAAGAGAAATTTATTTCCTCACAGTCAAAGTAGGCTAAAAGTCCAAATTCAGGGCATCAGCTCCAGGGGAAGGCTTTTTCTCTCTGTCGGCCTTCTCATCAGTGTTCCCCCGGACTAGGAGCTTCTCCGCGCAGGGACCCCGGTCCAAAGGATGCCCTCTGCTCCCGGTACTGCTTTCTTGA